>NC_055999.1:108115679-108416390 GCF_018446385.1 Zingiber officinale | reverse complement strand
CTTATTTCCTCTATTTTCTTTGATATCGAACCAATTCTCTGAATAGCAACACGAATTCTAGAGTGAAGGTCCTTGACAGAAGCACGGATTTTATCAATTTTTATTCGATTATCTTCTACGGACTCTTTATGCCTCAATAGCTTACACTTCAAGTCGTACTCCCTCCGTATGACACCGCTTGCCTGATGTAACATAATAGTAAACAGAAAGAATCAACATGTTGTATTCAACTAGCAATACATTAGACACAAGAAACACAAAGTTGAAAGAACGAGGTAGATGAACTTGTGGGCGACCTTGTAGGAAGGCAAAGTAGGGTAATTGGGTAAATAAACTAAAGAGCAAAATCACACAAATTACAGAAACAAGCAACCCGGGGACTTGCTTTCTGAAAGAGAAAGTGCTAGATGAAATCATGGACCTGAGAAAAATTAAGAAAAGTAACAATATATAGAGATGCAAATTAATCGGAGCACCGGATGGTGGATAGAAGCAGTAGTAGCAACACAGTCAGTATACCTTAGCAAGTGTAAGAACAAACTAAATGCACATGCTAACTAACAATATGGTGTTGAGAACTAACTAGAAATAGTAGATGCATAAAAATACAACTTTGCTATTCAAAGCTAACTACCATATAACTTTGTCATGAGTGATCAGGAGCAGTAAGTCAGCTACTAAAATTTCGAGTATTCTCAAATTTTAACTGCCTAGTAACCAATTAAGATAAGCTAAAAACAGCTAAAATTAGAATATAGTTTGAGCGACAACCAACCTTAACTTCATCGTAAAGCTTTCTCTCCCATGCATATAACCTATCTAATGTTGACGCATGGCTACCTGAATTCATATATGAATGGAAAATATTACTGCTGCTCAGGTCATCAATATCACTGTTTGCTGCAGGGCCAACAAATCTCCTAGATGATGAGGAGAGAGATGACATTGACCTATGCCATGTTATGTACTTCATATCATTTTCAGCAGCAACTGCAGTATAAACTCAAGATATTAGAAATTCTTATCATTTGCAGAATTCCTTTATGCACTGAAAGGAAGAACTTCTACAGCTGGCATACTTATAGTACTAAACCCAAGTAAAGCAACACAAGAAAGTGATGTTGAGCCACAGACATACCTGGAGGATGAGGTGCATCTTCTATACAAGTGAAACAGGATGTGAGGAATACAGATGCCTTTGTTTTGTAAGCTGCATAAAGAAACTTTAGTAAAAAGTTCTACTCATTCAATTAAAATGGAAAAGATGCTACATTTTAAAAACAAGTTGAATGACACAGGATTTAGATTTCCACAGTAAGTTTATACAAAGATAAAGAATAACTAACTAAAGGGTAACCAGGCTACAAAAATAATAGTAATGCGTACGGACTGACCTCAAAACCTGAATGTACAAGACAGAAGCTTGCATGTCAATCAAAATTGTAGCATTGCTCCAAGTTTTGTTTCCATGTGCAGAAAAAAGTACAAGTTCCATAAAACTTATTAATTGTATTACCTTTTTCTTCAGGAAATGGAGGCTGAAACTGCACTTTGTTTGTCTCCAGCATCCTAGGAACTTCTATTCCAGATTCACAAGCGTTCAGAAATAGCTCTTGAATTTCTTTTATGCATGACACAAAATCTTTCGTCTCATGATTAGCTACTGATTCAGACTTTTGAGCCTTCCCATTAATAGGAAAGACACCGACCTGAGGTGCTGCTTTTGTCCGTGTTGTTTCAGGAGTTTCGTAAGTCTCAGAGATACCATTTGTGAGCTTCACATTGTCCTCATCCTTATGATTAACTTCAGAAACAGTATCTTTTGCAGCTAGTATGGCTGGAGACTCGCTTCTTAGTTGCTGTTCCAAAATGACATTTTTGTTCTTGAAAATTTGTACTAAGGGTTCTTTGGTTGTTTGATCAAAATCATCTTCTGACTCCAGGTCAATTTTTTCATTTGTGGAGGCTCTGTCTTCATCTTCTTCCAGGTTTGGTATGCCCTCCTCTTCCCTTAGACGTCCAATTTCATCAGCATTATCAAAACCATGATCTAATCCTCTCCCACTTTCAAAGGAAAGTTGGTTGCCAATGGGATCAAAAAGGCCAAAATAATCCCATCGTTGTGCTGTAGGAGGTGTTGGTGAAGCTTCAAAGGATGAAATTTCATCAAGCTCTGAGACAACGTGCTTTGAAGTGTTGATTGAAGACTCCAGAGTGGCTGTTACTGAAGTAGGAAGTTTCTCCTTGACTGTCAAGTCAGAAGTTTTGCCTGATTTCATATGATTTAAATGAATGCGCCCAGATGAAAGAGGAGAAGGGATTGGGGGAAATGATTCAGTTGCATCCAATCGTTGTGAAATAGATGGAGATGAGTTAGAGAAGTGGGAAACAGCCTTCTCAGTTAAAGCGAGAGGCTCAGGTGTTGCATCTGTTGATGTATACATGGAAGATTCAGCAGGGAACTCAGGTTCTACAAAATTTCGGAGTGCAATTCCAGTATTTCGGAGAGACTGAACATAAGAAAAATGAGAATCGGCTAGTAAACACCTTTCATCTATAGCATGTCTGACAAATCGTTTCCTTTCTCTGCATAATACAAGGGCTTTCTCTTCTTCAATCTTTGAGTTGGTAACCCCCATTGGTTTGAGAAGCAGTGACTTAGTACCTATTTCCCAATATGTAATGAATTAGCTACAAGTCCTTAAAATATGATCAAACTGTGTAAAAGAAGGGCATTATTCATTTAAAACAAAGAAGGACGATATAGTACAAGTTATAGAATTATTGTAGAACATCTTCCATTAAGCAGTAAGGAAGTCAGATGATTCCTATGCATCAAAAACAAAATACATCGAGTCATATGACATAAATTTATTGAACGAACAACTCATTTCATGTCGATAGATTGCACAATGAGCGGAAACTTGAAGCAAATCAATGACACAATGTAAACACGGTCGGTTTACTTAGTTCACAACCTCCCAAGGTTGCTATATCAAAGGCCTAACCCTAACGATCTACCACCACTAACCTTCTCCTTCTTGGATACCTTCCGGAGGTGGAAAAGTCTCTTACAACTTGTTTCTTACCGGCAATACAACAAGAAATCAAAATACAAATACAAATGAAAGTAAAACAACTTTACTAATGAAATCTTGACTTTGGAATTTTTTTAGTTGCTTTTGATTGCCTCTTGATGGTAGGAAATGCAAAAACATTTCATCCCCAAACTCTCAATAATTGGCATCTCCAAACTTCCTCAAAACCTTCTTTTATAGGATTGTTCTTGGGGTGATTTCCACCTTGCAACTGATTGCTAGCCTTTAGCAATCAGCTGCTCCATCGAATCCGACCATTACATCTGCAGAATGGCTCTTTCCGACTCAGTTTGATCACCATCAGTCGATTGCTCAAACCCATCAAATGACTAACTAGTCAAGTTCCAATTGATTCCAAAACCTTCTCTTCACATGAATAGTGACATCAGTTGATTACTAACCTCTAGCATTTGATTGATCACAACCAGTCGAGTTAAACAATCAAGTTCAAAACCTCTTGTCCGCTACTATAGTGTCATTAGCCGATTACTCAAACCTAGCAATTGATTGATGTGGTTAGCATTTGATTGATCAAGACCATCAATCGACTGATTGTTCAGTAAACCCCCTTTAACCCCTCAAACTTCAAATTCAGAGTTTAAGATTTATCAGTCGATTAATACTACCCAGCAATCGACTGATACCTCTGTTTAAGCCTTTTTAAACTGAAATCTCATATTGCCAGTATCCAATTGACCGCAACCTAGCAGGACTTTCTTTTCCTAGCATTTAGTCAACCTTGACCTGCTGAGATTTTTTTTTTTTTTGCCCAACATTCAGTCAATCTTAACCCGTTGGATATTCATGCGTCTTTGACCTGCCAAGACTTCTCCTATGCCAAACATCTGATTTTCCTTGACCTGTTTGGACTTCTGCTCTTACCTAACACTCGATCTTTCACGATCTGTTAGGACTTTCCATACTTGCCTAACATCCAGTCCTCCCGACTTGTTAGGGCTTTCATCCACATGCTAAGTGTTTGATCTTCCATAATCCTCTTGGATTTCATCCATCTCATGCTATGTGTCCGGTTAACCTTATCTTGGATTTCGCTTCTCATGTCAAGTGTCTGGTCGTTCATGACCCAGACTTTACTTCTCATACTTCCTACCACCAAAGTATTCGGTCAACCGTAACCCACTTGGAATTTTTTGTTGCCAACTTTGTGTTGGACTTCTGACTGCCAAGTGTCTATCAACTGTGATCCACTTAGATTTCTTGCCTCATGCCAACTCCCCGTTGGACTTCCGACCGCCAAGTGTTCGGTAAACCATGACCCACTTGGATTTTCCTCTTGCCAACTCTGTGTTGGACTTCCGACTGTCAAGTATATGGTCAACCATTGACCCACTTGGACTTCTCCATCGTCAAGTATTCGATCAACCTTGACCTACTAGACGTCTCACTCAATCAACTACCATATTGCTCAAACATCGAAACTCAATACGAGTCAGCTCAAACTCGGCCAACCGAGCTTGATCAAGGTGGTCAACCTTGACCAAAGGAAGATTGCACCAACACAAACCTTCATGATCAACGTTGACCAAAGGTGGATTGCACCAACACAAACCTTCACTGAGAATGTCTTACCCAATAACTTTGCCTACCACATGACATTTATGACACTTCATGTGAGCCAAAAGAAGAAATTAAAGAGTTGGATCAAAATACATTAGAGCGAACTGGTATATTCATGCTTCATCATGAAAATTACAATAAGAAAATTCATCAAGCCATGTTAGCCATCAATTTGGGGGTGAGTAGCATGGATTCAATCCCTCTATCAAACTCTAAGCAAGAATATATTATTAGTGATATTTAGAGATTTAAAATTGCTTTAAATGATGTTAATCTAAACCTTTCTTTGGTCTCTCTCTATTCTCTACCCTTCATAATTTCAACTTTACTCGATTCAACTTATCTAATTATAGAATTTATTACATGTTGACACTATCTTAATCTATTTTCTCTGGTTTTATCATCTATTACAAGTCTACAGCTACACCTGATGGGTCCCAAATAGTAGTATTTCTGATTCTACCTTCTTTACGATACTCATCTCTGCTAGATTAATCATCTACAAGTTGTTTCCTAACTGCCCAACCATGATCCACAAAAATGGTAGTTGTTTTCCTTTTTGTTTAAGGAGCACAAACAAATCACACAAGACTTTAAAAGCTCCCTTGAATTCAAGCATCCTCCACTTTTCAAAGATATTTTTAACAATATTATTATCTTCTTGGTCAATAATAGATCTAAGATGTCGAAAACTCCAGCTTACGAGAATTTCATTATCCTATCTTCTTATATTGAAAGATCTTATATATTCACTTTTAGAAAATTTTAGTTTCTGAAATTTAACTCCATAATCCAAGGGAAGAAAAAGAGGCTTAACAACAACAACAAAAAACTATATCTGTATTAAAACACATTAAAAATTTGTTTATTCAGATGTGGTTATTTTCTCAAGGAAAGGAGATAATAGAGTATCAATTATTCAATTCCACCAGTATCACTTACCCTTATTCGTAGAAAAAAATAAGATGCAAATCATTGCAATGGGAAGAAGAATAATGCATATGATGTAGTCAAAGATAAGTAGACAAAATAGATGCCATCTTGTAGGATAAATATGGGAACCACCTTGTTTGAAAAATGGCTGAAGTGCTGACCCAAATCTTGAGAAACCAATTGCATAAATTCCTCACCAACAAAAAGCTTCTCCCATTTGATAAATTTAGTCATTATTCTCAAAGAATGTGAACTGCATATATTTACTATTTGGATGGTCCTACGCTGAAAAAAATACTAAAGGCCAAACACTAACTGAAACAGGACTTCATATAATTGATCATAAGCTGACTATCAGAATGAGGACTCAAATTCAGGGCAGGGAATTTTCTGACAAACTTGCAATTTTCTTAATCCGACAACAGATTGCTAGATCTATTGTGTGCCACAACAATAAAAAAAGAATATTACACTAAAATATTAAATAAAGGGGAGCTTGGTGCAACAGTAAAATTGCTGCCGTATCCTGCAAAATAAGGTAAGACGACATGCAATGGACCTTCTTGGATCCGCAGGAGCTTTGTATACAGGACTGCCTTTACTCTAAAATATTAAACGCGGCAGAACTATAAAACAAAGAATATTAGCTCTGTTGATGTATCGAGACAAAAGAAGGCACAGATTTCAACTTGAAATCCTAAACAAAACAGTCCTTACGATAAAAAAAATCCAGTTTTCCACAAAAAAAAAAAAATAGTCAACAGAAGATGAATATCATCTCAAAAGGCAGAAGAGCACTCCTTTTTCCCTTTTCAAGCAAAAGAAAGATTGAGAAAGCCGTAACCGACTCACTCAAACACATCGAACAACATGTAACAAAGGCCGTAATCAGAGAAATCATGAAAATTCTTTGCACCTGAGAAGGAGGAAGGGCTAAGCTAAAGGTTTGGCCAAAGAAGGAATCTTGTCCGGTAGCTCATCAAAGAGGAATCTTTTCAAATCGATGAGGAACCTTCCAGTTCGGAAGAACAGAAGCGAAATCCTCCCTTCGTTGGAGAGAGAGGATGCTAGCGAAGCAGAGCAAAGAGGCAAGGGCGGAGAAGGTGGCGCTGCCGCCCCACCTTCTTCCTCCTGGTAAGAGAAGAAAGCAATTGGAATTGGAATTGGAATTGGAAGAATAAACTAAAGCAGGAGAATGACTTTATTACCCTAATTGACAAATATGCCCCTTAAAACTTTCCAATGTTAAAACCATTATCGCATCAAATCAATTAATTAGTAGAGATTTAAATGGTAAAAATGAATATCTGATAATAAAATATTAATTTCATTAATAATATTGCACTAATCCGATTATATATAAGCATCAATAAATTATAATAAAATAAATAACAAGAGTAAGAAAAAAAAAAAACACTGCCAGCTGTTAGCCAACGGGTGGTCGGAGTCGTGCTCCGGCCATGTTTCGGCCGGCGCGGCGACACCATGTTTTCCGGCGTATTGCCTACCGTGGTCGTGCCCTTGACCAGGCCCTATCTGTCGTCTCCTGTAACGATTCTCTCTTGGCAAAGCTGCCTTCCCTGTGATTCGAGTCTTCGCCGAGTTGCAGAAGGGCTTCGATTCTGCCGCCGCCGATGTCTCTGCAGCGCTCGGCTTGGAGGGGAGCGAGATCGTCGGCGGACTTCATCACGACGTTCTCACGGAGGACGTGCTGCTTCTCCGGCTTCGTGTGTGGTCGAAGAGTATCGTGGGAGTGGGTGACACGTCTGCATGCGTTGGATGACGTGGCCACGGTGGAATGATAATTGCTTTGCCCACCCCTCTGACAGCGCGCACCCTCTCTCTCTTCCTCTCTCTCCTGTTAAATGGCCTTTTTATTTTTTTTTAATAACAAATTATTTTATTTTTTTCAATTTTATTTACTTCTTTAGTTTTATTGTTTTAAAATTTTATTTATTATTTTTTCATAATTTTTTTTATTTTTTATCCGTATTTTACTTTTATTTTTTTTACAAATAATAACCTATCACGACAAAAAAATACAAGTAAAAAAAAAAATACAAGTGATCGAATCTTCTGCCCCAGTATCATCTATATCCGTATTTTATTTATCGCCTCATCCATCGTCGGTGGCCTCCGGTCATTGTCCTAATTAAAACTATATCCTAAGGGAAGGTAAACACAGTGAGGCCATCATCGACGTGATCGGCGTCGAAATCCGATCGGATCTGAGTAGATTTTTCTTCACTGTCGATCTGAGTTTCTTCTTAGATTCGGTCGAATTCCGACGTCGATCGTGCCGATGGCAATCCCTGAGTTCACCTTTCCCCTAGAGTATAATTCTAGTCGGGACGACAACCGAAAGACGTCTGATATTGAGCTAGAGATGACGAGTGAGATATGGAGATAAAAAATTAAGGACAAAGATCCGAATTCATATTACAAATATAAAAAACAACATAACATTCTTGTCAAGAAAATATTTAATAAAAATAAAAAATAAAAAAATGGAATAAGAAAAATAGTATAAAGGTAAATAATAAGAGGGGATGGGAAGAGTATGTATCAGAAAATATCAAAATCTATAATAAAAACTAAATAAAAAATTATAAATATATAATAAAAAGATTATTGAAAAGAATAAAATTGATAAAAAATATAAAAAACTGATTAAAAAAACAAAAATTAATAAAATAAAATAAAATGGGGAGGAGAATAGGAAGGAATATAAGAGTAAAAAACGTAAGAAGGGTCGGGAGGGGAGGGTGTTAGGGGGTGGAAAAAGCACTTCTCCGATGGAAGACGCGCGGCGCGGAGAGAAGCACGTATATAGCACGTGAACTTCGCGTGTCCAACTCTGTTATAAAATTCACGTGCTCTACACGTGACAAAAGCTCTATTTGAATGATGGAACTCAATTGGTTCCATATTTATACATATTAAGAGTGTGACAGATATAACCGAGTTGATTATTGTATAATAGATTTATAGAAGGATTAAATTCTAATAAAGATTGAGGAATTATTTTTTTATATGATGGCTAAATTGATTTTTTTTTAATTTACTCTTTTCTAATGGTATGAGACAATTGTGGAGGTTGTCAAAGTGACAGATTTCATCTATTTTATAGAATTACAGAATATTTATACATATAAAAAAACTCTTCAAAAGACCTATATAAAGAGATTTTTTTAAGAGACATTTCTCTTCGTAACTAGATGTTAAAAATATGTTCTATGAATAAATTAAACTCCAGAGTTAATGAATGAATAATATTCATTCATATATAAAAAATTAAATTTGTTATTTCAATATTCACTTTAAACTTAAATTTTTGTTATTCCAAGCTTTGCTCATAATCTTATAAAATCTTCAAATTTGATGTTTTAGTGAAAATATCAGTAATTTTATTTGGTATCTTTACCTACTTTAGTTAAACTTCATTTCTAATGATGCTCTCTCTAATAAAATGATATCTTATATTTATATATTTGTTCCTGTCATGAAAAATATGATGCTTTCCTAAAGCAATAGCTGATTTATTATCAATAAAAGTTTCAGTACATTCTTCTTGCAGCAAATGCATAACTTTCAATAATTTTTTTAGCCATATAACATGACAAACACAAGTAACAGTTGCATATTCTATTTAACAAGTTGACAAAGTCATAATTGATTGCTTCTTTGAATTCCAAGTGAATGCAGTATCTTAAATGTAAGATAGAAAATCATAAATTTTTTTTAATCATCAATATATCTTTCTCAATCACTATCATTGTATCCAACTAACTTGCAATTCTAAAAAAAATGAATAAATTAAACAATAATCTAAAATTCCCTTAACATACCTCAATATTCTTTTAACAACTTTTATATGAGATTGAGTTGATGACTACATACAACCACTCATAAGTTCAACTCCACAAAGAATATCAAGTCTATAACATCTTAAATATCTTAAATTTCTAACAATATTTCTATATAATATTTGATTTACCTTCTTACCGTCATTAAATCTAGACAACTTAACTCCACATTCAACGGAGGTGTCAATTAATTGACAGTCTTCCATATTAAATTCTTGTAAGATTTTATTTGCATATCTCTTTTGAGAAACAAATATATCATTATCATTTTGTTATACCTCAATGTTAAAATAATATGACATTATCCCAATATCTACCATTTCAAATGCTGCAATCATGCTTTAATTTCTTTAATTCATCAAAGATTGTTGAATTGCTCCCTATAAAAATCAGATTATTAACATAAAAACATACAATTATCAAATCATTATTCTCCTTTTCTTTAACATAGATATCATATTCATGTGGGCACTTTATGAAATCTTTAAATTTGAAATATTGATAAGTCTTATTGTATCAAGCTATAGGGCTTGTTTTAGTCCATACAAAGCCTTCTTCAACTTCAGGACTTTGTTTTCTTGCCCTCTGAAAATATATCCTAATGGTTGTTCTATATAAACATCTTCCACTAAATTGTCATTCAAGAAAGCTGACTTGACATATTACTAAAAAATATTTCATTTTCTTTATGCAACCAATGCAATACTTAATCGAATAGTTTTTAATTGATCAACTAAAGTAAAAAACTTCATTATAATTGATACCTAGTTGTTGACTAAATTCTCTTGTAATAAAATGAGCTTTGTATTTTTGGACTTCTCCTTTTACATTAATTCTTCTTTATCTTATTGTTTCATTTCTTACCAATGGTTTGCTTTTCTTTTGGAAGAATTGTCAATTCCCATGTGTCATTTTTTTGAATTGTCTTTATTTCTTCATCCATTGTTTGTCTCCATTATTCATTTTCACTGTTAATTCAAAGGTTAAAGATTCTGAATATGCAAAAACACAAATAGAAGCATTGATTTCATGAGTTTTAGTATAAATATCTTGTAAACCTCTCATCGTTTGAGGTGTTTCAGTTGGACTATCTTCATGGGGAGTAAGTGGTCGAGTTGTATTTTATGTTGACACTATAGTGTTTTGTTCTTCTTCTCCAAAGTATGGAAGAAAATTATAAGTTTGTTCTTCTTGAACTCCCCATTTCCAAGATGCTTCTTCAACAAATTCAACACCTCGACTTATCATCATTTTGTCATTGCTTGAGTTGTATAACTTATAGCCTTTGGATTGTAAATCATATCCAATAAAAACGCATTTAACACTTTGATCATTAAGCTTCGATCTCTCTTGTTGTAATACTTGAGTAATGCAATGCTTCCAAAAGCTCACAAATGTTTGACATTAGGTTTTCTTCTATTTCATGCTTTTTGACGAGTTTGATCGTTAATGTTCAATGTTGGAGAGCAATAGAATTTCCTTGATTTACTTTGCATATTCATCAAAATTGTAGATAGATAATTATCGAAGTAGATGCACGTGAAGTAATAGAATACTATTTTACTTTATCTTATCACCGAAGTTGTATCCAGGAAAAAAGTGAAGTCTTTGATCGGTTCAAAGAGGCGAAGCCGATTCAGAGTTGGACCGATGCTGAAGAAAAAAAATATCTTTTACTTCGTTTGTTTTGTAAAGTGCCTAAGACCATCTCCAACCATAAAACCTATTTTGGTGCTCTTTCAACACCAATTTGGTGTCATTTGAACACCAAAAATTTTTCCAACTCCAACCAATGCACACCATTTCCTACACTAAAAGGAATATTCCTTTTTCCCATCTTATAATTTATTATCAACATACATATTAATTTGTTAAATCTTTTTATTACGATAATAATTACTATTAAAATTAAAAAAATTTATTGTACATGATAACTAATTTTTATGATATTATGTTTTTAGTTACAAGAAAATTAAAATTAGTATTTTGTAATTTTGTTAGAAATAATTTAATAAACATACTAATATTTAATATTTAAAGATAATACACAATCATAAACAATTTAGATAATATTTTTAAAAATATTTTCGCAAAACAAATAACACTTCATTAATAATACAAATAACACTTCATTAATAATACATCATTATGAACCTTAATTATCAGAATTACCAAATTGTTCCCACAAATGCTCAATTAATGCATTTCTAAGGGCAAAGTGAGCATTTTTATTTTTGATTCCTTCATATCTAGCAAGAAACTCTTGAAATCGGATATTGTCATCTACTGCTGTATTAACATCTGCAGCCGATGAGACTTCACCTTGATCAACAATTGAGGTATTCATATCGCGCTCATCTTCAATTATCATATTATGCATAATAATACATAAAGTCATTATATCATGCAAAATATTTTTCTGCCAAAAACGTGAAGGTCCTGCAACAATTGCAAAGCGTGATTGGAGCACTCCAAATGCTCGCTCAACATCTTTTCTACATGCCTCTTGTTTCATTGCAAACAACTTATTCTTTGTACCGCGTGGATCTTGAATTGTTTGAACAAGTGTAGACCATTTTGGGTATATACCATCAGCTAAATAGTAACCCATGTTGTACTCTTTTCCTTGAATGACATAACGAGCAGGGGGAGCAATACCTTGAGCAAGGTTAGAAAAAAGATGAGAAGGCTCCAAAACATTAATGTCATTGTTAGATCCAGGTAAACCGAAATATGCATGTCATATCCAAAGATCATAATCAGCTACAACTTCTAGAATAATTGTTGGCTTTCTACTACAACCAGAATATTGTCCAGCCCATGCTGTTGGGCAATTTTTCCATCTCTAATGCATGCAATCTAGACTACCCAACATACCAGGAAAACCACGTTGCTCACCAATATGAAGAAGTCTGGCAACATCATTAGCATTGGGTGATCACAGGTACTGTCCTCCAAATACTTCAACAATAGCACGGCAAAATCTTTTCACACTTTCTATGGCAGTTGATTCTCCTATTTTGATGTACTCATCAGTAGCGTCTGCCGGTACACCATATGCCAATATTCGAAATGCAGCTGTCATTTTTTGTAAACCTGACAAACCAAGTTTTCCAACTCCATCTCTTTTCTGCACAAAATAATTATCATGATTACTAACCTCGTTAAAAATATGCATAAATAAATTTCTTCCCATCCGGAATCTTCTTCGAAACATTGCAGCATTATATGTAGGATTTTCGGCAAAGTAATCATTGAATAGATTACGATCGGCAGCTTCTCTATTACGATTGATCACTATGTGACCAGGAATAGATCCTTGATGTTTGCCTTTGTTGCTTTCTTCACTCAGATGTTTCAAAATGACCTGATTGTTTCGGTAGATCGCTTGAGTGATAAGCCTTCTGTGTGTTTCAAATATATCATCATCTTCAGAGCTTGAGGATGATATAAATTTGATGTACCTTCATATCTAGCACTCATTTTTTGAGATGAAGAATGTGATTGAATTGTTTTCAGTTATGGTATGTATTTATAATGTATACACAACACTATTATTTTTACAGGTGATGGGACATCACAATGCACACACTATTATAATTATTTCAGAAGATGAGACATTACAATGAACACACAACACACTACTAGAAAACTAAGCTTTTGAGACACAACAAAATATGTCTTAAATTATAAATTTAGTGTCTCAAAATATTTTTGAGACAGTGATGAGACGGTAATGTAGTCGTCCCCAATACAAGCGTCTCAAAAAAATATTGAGACAGTTGTACTGTCTCAAATGCTATTTAAGACGATGATGAGACAGTTGTTCAATTGTCTCAAAAGTATTTAAGACAGCTATTGTTTTGTCTCAAATGTTATGTCTTATCCTATGAAAAAACTAGAGACACTAAATTGAGATGGTAATGTGCTGTCTCAAATAGAAGTGAAGACAATAAATTACTGTCCCTAATGTTTTAACTTGTTAGATGCAACATTTGTGATTAAAATTAATAATCTTAAAAGAATATTTACTATACAAATTAATCTAGATCAGATTTATTGAATTATCATTTCAAAACAAAAAGAAAAATTCTCTCTATAAATTAAAAATGATATACATAATATAAAATTCTATAATCATTAATTGATCCAACATTCATCCAATAATAAAAATATCTACATATCCATCATTAATTTGATAAGAAAAAAACTGTTATTCCCATAAAAGTTACACAATAGAAAGTCTAAAGATCAACTCCTCATGATCTAGAGATAACTTCTATAATCCTTCTTCGTCAGAATCCTGAACATTTAAAAAAAAACTCTTATTAGAGGTAAAGATGATTTATAATATATATTGTTAAAAAAATCAATAAATAGAACTTTTCAATAAGAAATATCATCATTTAACACATAATCCTCTTTCTTACAACTATGTATATATACAACACAAACAACCCCAAGTTAAACAAACCTCTTCATCTCATAATAAGAAATGATGGTTCCTGTGCTTGTCAATATCTTTGTGACTTTCAAGTTGTTGCACTTGTAAAATAAATTTATCTATAACTTAAAAATATGTACACTACTACATCATCAAAATTGTTAATATGTACACTACTACATCACCAACATCAATTGATTATGAATTTTGTTGTTCATCAATGAGCTCCAAAGTTTGAGCTTGCAATATTGATGCATGCTGAACTTGTTATTGATGCTTGGATCTTGTTTGTGGATGAACTATTGGACGTAATATGCTATTTAGTTTTTCTTGTTGCAGTTTCTCTTTTACATATGTGGGAGGATGCATTTGAGATAAATTACCTCTTACCACATTTGCTTGATCACCATTCAATTTTTCTAGCATGGTTGTCTCTTTCTTTTTTTGTCTAACCATGATGATCCCTATCATGAAAAAAAATCAACATATTAGTCCAGATGTCATAAAAGGTCAATTACACATTTGAAGCTAAACTTAAAAAAGAAAACAATGATGGCCAATTATTAAATTATAAATAAATCAGATTAATACTGAAAAATTGATTATATATCAAACATAAATGAAGAAGAATAAAAATTGATGACCATTGCAATTAGTGACTTCTTTAAAAAGTTCAAAAGCTCATTTTGCTTGGACGATGCAAATTTGTTCTATTACCAGGATTAGGCAGAATGGACGAGCAATTTGTGGAGAACTCCATGGATAGTAACACAACCAAAGAAATCTCTATGTTGAAGAGGACTAAGAAAGCCAATTTGGTTAGTAATGAAGCTCCTATCGACAAAGGTATTGAAGTGTTCCTATTGAACCAGGTAAAGTTCAAAAGAGAAGGGAGATGAGGCATGGTGAAGTTGGTTCTGAAACTACATTTGTCCAAGAAAATAGCAATGCAAATGAAACAAAAAAAGTTGACTTGTCGCAGGAGAAGGAAATGGTGAAGAGTAGTGTGCATTCACAGATCGACTTAAACAGCAATGCTAAAGACGCAACTAATGTAAGAACTCCACCAATGTTACTGGAATTGTTGATCAGTTAGAGCATGATCAATTAGGAAGAAAAAGGAAGACAAGGAACAATGCCGGAAACAAAAAGCAAATGTGCATACCAACCATGGACTATCAGTTCTCAAATCAAAACATTATCTGCTTCCAACTCTCCACTTCCATGTGTAAGAAAAAAGCCTTGAGAGAATGATTTCCAAGCTCACTGGGTTCGAGAAAGCTGAGACTAAAGTAGGTTCTTCAAATGCATTATCCTCATCAACGTTAAAGAATAACAATACAAAAAACAATCCTAATATGTTTCATCATTCTCTGCAACTTCTTCATCCTGTCCAAAATCAATGGCTCCATCAAGAAGAACATGGCAGCAGCGGCGGGCGGGCATGACAGGACGAAAAGAAGAAGAAGAAGAAGAAGAAGAAGAAGAAGAAGAAGAAGGCAGAGGAAGCAGCGGCGGGGGGAGGAAGCGGCGGCGGAGGAAGCAGTGGCGGCGGCAACGGAAGTGGCAGCGGCGGCTAAAGCGGCGGATGTATCAGCGGGCAGGCACGACAGGGTGAGAAGAAGAAGAAGAAAATGAAGGTGGAGGCAGCAGCGACGGCTGAAGCGGCGACAACGGCGGCTTTTAGGTTTCGAAGCGTGAGAAAATGAGAAGACGATGATGTTAATAGAAATTTAGGACTTAGTTTTGATAACAAAATTTATTTTCTAAAATATATCACTTAAAAATATAATAAATAATCATTTTAATTTTTTAAAAAATTCTATATAATCCTATAAATTTATTTTCTTATTAACTATTAATTATATTATTATTATTTTCTTATATAAATATAATTAGATTAAATTTTAATTAGTTTTAATTAATATTATCACCCTCTATATATATATATATATATATATATATATATATATATAATAAATTTATTATTTACTTTTATTATTATGTTATTTAATGATTTAGGCATATCCTAAAAAGTTAGTACATCATTAAATATTTAATATGATTTATTTTTATAATTCTTAAATTATCAATAGTCTAAAGACAAATTATAAATTAAAAAAATTCATTACTGTAAATTATCAATAGTCACAATCGTTCTGTGAAATAATATTGGAAGTGGAACGGTAGAATCTGTGACAGTTATCACGATTGTTTCGATGAATCATATTCAAGATAATTTAAGACAAATATTTTTTTAACGTTTTATTTGAATGTCTTATATAATTATATTTTTAACCGTCTTTATTAGGTGTCTTATTAGTTGAATTTGAGATAAAATCTTAAATGCTGTCTTAAATTTAATGTCTCAATATAAAATTTTGAGACATTTATTATTACTGTCTTAATTACTTAGTATTTGAGACGAATTTTATCATTGTCTTAAAATTTTTGTCTCAAAAGCCTAATTTTCTAGTAGTGACACTATTATTTTTTTAGGAGATGGGACATCACAATGCACACACAACATTATTATTTTTGTAGATGAAGGGACATCACAATGCACACATCATTATTATTATTTCAGGAGATGGGACATCACAATGCACACACAACATTATTATTTTTGCAGGCGAAGGAACATCACAATGCACACACCATGATAATTATTTCAAGAGAGATGGGACATTACAATGAACACACAACACTATTATTTTTTTAGGAGATGGGGCATCACAATGCACACACAACATTATTATTTTTGCAGATGAAGGGACATCATAATGCACACACAACATTATTATTTTTGCAAATGAAGAGACATCACAATGCACACATCATTATTATTATTTCAGGAGATGGGACATCACAATGCACACACAACATTATTATTTTTGCAGGCGACGGGACATCACAATACACACACCATGATAATTATTTCAAGAGAGATGAGACATTACAATGAACACACAACATTATTATTTTTGCAAATGACGGGGCATCACAATGCGCACACTATTATAATTATTTCAGAAGATGAGACATTACAATGAACACACAACACTATTATTTTTTTTAGGAGATGGGACATCACAATGACACACAACATTATTATTTTTGCAGGTGACGGGACATCACAATGCACACACCATGATAATTATTTCAGGAGATGGGACATTACAATGAATACACAACACTATTATTTTTTTTAGGAGATGGGACATCACAATGACACACAACATTATTATTTTTACAGGCGACGGGACATCACAATGCACACACCATGATAATTATTTCAGGAGATGGGACATTACAATGAATACACAACACTATTATTTTTACAGATGACAGGACATCACAATGCACACACTATTATAATTATTTCAGAAGATAAGATATCACAATGCACACACAACACTATTATTTTTACAGGTGACGGGACATCACAATGCACACACAAATCTTATACAATGCACATAATTTTTTCCTATATAATGGCATACTAGACATGGCCATCACAATACACCTTTACTCTTGAAAAAAATGAGTTCAAATTCTCGTTCATTATCCTACTCAGTTGAAGAAGATAAACATTTATGTCATGTTTATCTTCATATTTCTCAAAATCCAATCATAGAAATCAACCAAAAAAAGGATCAATTTTGGGCAAGAGTTGAGATAGAGTATAATCAAGATCCAAATTTTAAAAATTCAGAGCGACCGAGAAGATCATTACAAAAAAGAATGAATACTATGATTGCTGCTGTTTCCAAATTGAAGGGTTGCATACGACAAATCGAATAATTGAATCCAAGTGGAGCATCAGAGGAAGATATTGTAAGTTGTTTTCATTATTTCTTTTGTAGACTATCCAAGTTGTTTTCAATATCTAATTTAGTTATTAATTTTGTTTCATAATTGTATTATTTTCTTACAGATGAATCGTGCTCAAATGTTATTAGTACAAGACCCTAATTACTCAAAGGGCTTCAAATTTGGACATGTGTGGAGCATTCTTCAAGGTATTGAGAAATTCAATAGTGACAACGTCAAAGCTGCATCTACGAGAGTGCAACGACAAACTGCTCAAGATGATTATTCTCAATCATATAATCTTGAGAAAGATGTTTATTCACCTTCATCTCCACATGTCTCTTCGTTTAATCTTAACATCACTGATTCAGACAGTGGTGGTACTTCAACTAAACGACCTATTGGGGTGAAGAAAACAAAACTGAAGAGAAAGAATGAACAACAATTCAGTAAAATGGTTTCACAGAATGACGAACTTGTTGCGGCGTTGGATCGAAGTACCAATGTTGCTATGTTCAAGGAAGAGAATAAAATTTTATTCAAAGATTTGAATACCATTGCTGATCCGATAATACGTGAATTTATTCGCGGTGAACAAGTCAGAATTATGCAAAAGAGGACTGAAAATCAAAAATCTCAATCAACTTCACATCAAGGAGAAGGATCTAGGATCAATTCGTCTCAAGAAGAAGAACAAGGATCTCAAGATCCTTTGAATGATTCCGGTAAATTTTATGATTACTTCGGTGGTTTATTAGGAGGTAATTTTTCATAATATTAAACATTGATTTGTTTAGTATTGCAATGTTATTGTAGTTATTTAAATATATGTTTATTTTAGTGTTTGTGGCATCTTTAAATTGTATGATGGACTATGTGTTATGTATTTTGGAATTTTAAATGTTTAATTGTGTGTTTGTTATGAAATTATCAATATTATAAATTTTAATATATTGATAATCTTAGTAATATAACAAATATTTTAAATATTAATTATTTAAGTTAATAACTAATATAAATTTATAATATATAGAATTTACATAATAAATTAAATTAAATTAAATAATATTAATTTATAATATTTAAGAATATTTTAAATATAAATTTAAGAATATAATATATTATAATAATAAAATCCGTACTTGCACCATTTTGGTGCAAGTTTTAGGGTATCCATTGGGGAAAATATGGTGCCCCTTTTACACCAAAATGGTGTAAAAGAGCACCAGTTGGAGTTGCTCTAAGTAATCGATGATATATAATTTTACAATTTACATTAATTGCTAAAGTAAAAAAAACATCTTTTACTTCATTAGTTGTATAATATGTTGAAGTAATAGATGATATGTAACTTCACAGTTTACATTGATTGACGAAGTGAATATATTCTATAACTACACCATAATTTTTATTTATCGAAGTATTTGGTATTATACTACTTCATAGTTTACATTTATTGACAAAGTAATTGATTGTGAAAACTTCATTGTTTTATATAATACTGAAGTAATTGATAAGAAATAACTTCACAATTATTAAACTATGATAGAGTAAAGAAGTGAAGTAAAAAATATAATTTTCACTTTATCAAAATTAAACAATATATATATAATGCATTAATTAGATCAACAAAATGATAAATACCTTAACAATCCATAAACTTATCAACCAATGCACAAGTATATATCCACAAATCCAAGTATAAAAAAAATACATCCACAAAACCAAAAGTGTATCCACAAGTATGTATATCCAAAATTTCACAATGCAAAATAAAATATTTATCCCAACATATACGATCTATTTAGGCACTGACATAGATGAATTTGCTCTATTCACTTCAGACTTAATTATACTGAGATTAGTTGTAATATTGGTTCTTAATTATTCTTGTAAACTTTTATGCAAAAAATATAAAGATGCACTAGATTCATAAAATCATTCATCCAAAAAATGACGAGTGATTGAACTTATCAAAGCAGACTCACTTTATAGAGCTAGTTCGAAAACATTCTGCAACAAAAAAATTAGTTGGTACTATTTCATATCATATATACATACATGTTCAAAAAAAACATGTGCATAAAACGTTGATAAAAAAAGTATACATAGAATGTTTGATTAAAGTGTTTATGCCTGCATATATGCTGAATTCTCAAAAAAAAATATGCATATATATATGCATTTCATTTATGTTCTATAGACAAAAGTATTGTTGTTGCACAAACAAGGAACGTAACAAGCTGATATGTTATGTTTACACTAATATTGATTGGCATATAAACGCTTTATGTATAAACATTAATATGTAGATTTGTATACTAAAATGTAGATTTGTATACTAACACTTGATCTAATATGTAGATTTCTATCAGTTCGGCATGTATATATAATCAATCCTTGATTAACAAATTCAAATGAACAGTAAAATCGAATCTGATATTTATTAAGATCTTTTTCCATATTTTTTGTTTTAAGTTATCTGGAACATTAGGCTAGAATTTTATATTGATTGGCATCATGGATCTAACAATAGAGCCAATGTATAATTATAAAACCTTTCCATTTGCATTATATGTTAACCTTCCTATGTCATCATAATCAATCTTCACTTTTTTCCACTTCAAACACTAATACTAAATTCAGTGCAAGCATAATTTTAAACATAAGAGAATAAGATGACAAAATCATTATTACAGAAAGAGTCATTTACCATGAATAGATATATAAAAAGGGTTTTAAATCTAACAATACGCTCCAAGCCACTTCAGATATGTAAGATAATTAGAAGAAGTCCAACTAATTACCCAGTAGTAAATTCATGAATAAATAAAAATTAAATTACTTGAGCTGGTAACAAAAAGAACAGGTATGCCCATATTTTCATAAAGGAACAAAGACTAAAAAATAATATTATAATGGCATTTTAATTTGTAAAATCTAATAAAAAAAAGTAAGAAGAGATAGTTCAAATAGGTACCTGCATTATTTAGTAAATTGTAAGACAATGCCATGCATAAATTAGTATAGTATTATTATTCATAGGTGTGAAACAACCTCAAATAATTTAAATAAGATTTTTTATCTAGTTGTTCATTCAAAAGTTGTCACTATAAAACAACATTAACTAGTTCCATGTCAAAATCAATAATCAAAGAATTAATCAAACTCGGAGTTCTTGTTCAATTTTTTAAAAAAAGAAAATAAAATGCGCCTATTATTTGGAAAGCTCTAGTAATCATGCCTCTTGTCACCTTACATATGTTTCCAAAAATGATCCAAGTATAATTTCATCTTATTTTCTTAAGTAATTAAGCTATATAAAAATTTGGAAGCTCAACCATTCTCAAAGTACATGAGCAATGGAGATCTTGACTAAACTTTCAACTAGAAAAATGATTAATCATATTTTAGTTCATATGTATAATTCTTGTCCTGCTCCACCAGGTTTTACTTCAGGATTCATGCCAAAAAAATAATACCAATAAACTAGAGAGTAACACTTGCCTCTTAGGATCTGTTAGAGACAGCACAACAAAGAGGAAAGGAAAAGAAATCTAACAGTGAAACAAAGAGGAAAGGAAATAAGGGGTCAGAGAGGGAACAAATCCTAGTGTTGCAGAGAAGAAAGGATCTCCATGCGTCGGGGCAAAAACGTGAAGATAGCACAACATATTTTTGGCTTTTAGCATGCATCTTGCTATGATAAAAATGATTTTATTTTTTCTTTCAGCTATTTCATTTTACTGTACCTATCTAAGAACTGTCAAAGGACGTTGGATTTCAAAAGTTTCATAAAAATCATAAGTCCTTGGAAGTATATTCACTTCCTCGATCAGACCTCAAAGATTTGATATTATATCCACTCACTTTTTATACTAGAGTCTTGAAATTTTTGAAAGCACCAAAGTTTCTAATTTTTACATAAGAACATAAACCTAAATTTTTCTTCTAAAATCAACAATAAAGAGTAAAAAATATTTACTCTTACCAAGTGAAGGAGGATTTATCGATCCATAGACATTTGTATGCATAAGTTCAAGTGACAATGTTGCTTCTTTTGGAAAACTCTTTCTAGCATGTTTCCTAAGAAGACATGCTTCAAATAAATGATTTGGATGACTGATCAGAGGCATACTTTTACCATATTTTTTTTTCCCATAGCCTTTAATGCTCTAAAGTCTAAATGACCAAATCTCACGTGTCATTGTCATATTTCATCTTGCACATTAGCCTTCAAACACTTTGCTTCAATTGCCTTAATATTCAAAGTAAATATCATGTTCTTTGACATAGCAACCTCAGCAAGCAACTTACATTTTGATCTCTAAGCCAGAATAGTTATTCTTCATAAGAATCTCACGACCTCTTTCACATAGTTGACTTAAGCTTATAATGTTACTCTTTAATTTTTGCATAAAGTAAACATCTGATATTCTTTTATGACTACTATCTTTAGAAGAGATGGGAATTTTACCTTTCTCTTCAATATGAATTTTTTTAGGAGTTCCCAAAAGAAATAATGCCTTCCACTTTTCTCATTAAGTTATATAAATTCATCTTTATACCCACACATATGGTTGCTTGCACCATTATCCAAATTCCATAAATTGTTATCACCTTTTTCTTCTTCCTTGATTTGTAGTAATAAATTTGTTTCTTCAATTTCTTGATTGCCAGCAACAAGATGAACTTCTTCTTTAATATCATTAGTAACACTGTGACATTCCCAAGCATAGTGACCTATTTTATGGCAAGTATAACATTCAACTATAGATTTGTCATACTTTCTTCCATTTGAAGTTGGATAATAGCCTTGTCCTTTTTCCTCTTCCACTTTCATAGTATCTAGGTGATAGTTGACTTCTTTCTTCTTAATTAAAATTGGCTCTTTTCCCCTCACTTGGTTTATTTTGACCTTCCTTGTTCACAACCTCTTGCTCGACCACGACTTCTTGTTGGTCCCGGTATCTCTCGAAGTGCGCAAACTGATATTGATCGTCGAGGCTAGTGTTCAACACTATCTCCGTAAATGATATTGCTCCGCTACGGTGCTAACAGATAGCAGCAATTCGTTCCCAAGATACAACGACGAACGTCTCGGAATCGTAGCACTCCGAATTTCGAGACCAGCGAACCTTCTCGTAGGCTATTTGGACTCTTTATGCAAAAGATGAGATGAATGCTCAAGAGAGAGTAGAATAGATGAATTCGATGATTCGAATGAATTTTCCAGCATCTGGAGGGTTCTATTTATACCAAATGAAGAGGTTGAATGTCTTTTGGATGAGTGAATGTGTTCTTTGGGATGGATCGATCTGGATCGTCCATTCTGAAGAGTTATAACCCTTCACATATCCCACTTTAATCTCATCCATCAGATCTGAAAAGTTGTGACCCTCAGATCTCGCCTATTGTCATCAGCCATCGGATCTGAATCTACTGATCCATTCAATCTAACGCTTCAGATCAAGTCTCATCTCAAGTGGTCAGATCGTGACTCTTCGCGATCCAACACTCCAGATCGCATCACCGGCGATCCATCACACCTCTTTGATCAATGGTAGTCATCCGTTTGCCCCAATCAACAATCCAATCATCTCTTCTTGCCCACGTGGATGCCACATAGGCATTGCCATGTCAGATACGAGTCTGACACGTCACCCGAGTGCCACGTAGGCACTGCAATGTCATCTGGAGCATAAATTTAAGCTCCTCAATGCTCCTCGAAGTGCAAAGTGCGCCTACAAAGCGTCCATTGCGCACGTGGCGGGTGGCGAGCTCACAGGTGCGAGCACCTGCTCGCCCCTGAGAAGAGAGCACCTGGTCTTTTTCTAAGTTAACTCCATTAACACAGCATCATTAATAAGCAAAGAATGCACATCGAAAATTTTCGATGTGGGACTATTCTCCCATGCATTTCCTTATATATCATTAATGAGTAATTAATGTTTATTTGGGACGACTTTAAACAATTAATTTCTCATTCACCTTTAATCGATTTTGAGCAAATTAATAGTCTAAATCTATCTACGCGAAACGTAGATTTCAATTTTGAAGTTAATTATGACTTCTATCTATTGATGACATTCCAATTTTTCCACAAAATCGATATTGGTCCATTAATGTTCCAATATCCAACACTTCTAAAATAGTTGTGTCCTCTTTCATCATTCTTTAGTGTAGCCTTTGTTGGTGCTATCGACTTCTAGGGATTCAATATTTAACAATGTATCCAAGTATGGCTAGGTTGACTAAGGGTTAATCTAAATAGGATTTGATATTTGGAAGAGAGAAGTCTAGTCAGGACTATATGAGAAGGGCAAGTCCTAATCGAAGGTTAGGAAGGTTTGAAGTTTGCTAAGTGACTAGTCCTAACTAGAGGTTAGGCAAGGAAAAGTCTTAGTAAGTGAAGTCAGACCCTAGTGAAGGTAGACAGTGGAAGTCCTGGTGAATGAAGCTAGGTGGTGAAAGTCTTGATAAATGAAATCAGACAATGGAAGTCCTAGTGAGTGAAGCTAAGCCCTAGTGAGAGAAGCTAGATGGTGAAAGTTCTGGTGAGTGAAGCTAGACAATGAAAGTCCTAGTGAATAAAGCTAGATAACTCTAGGGGTAACCCTAGGTAATGAAAAGTCTTGGAGGAGTAAACTCCAAGTATTTGTCACTGACTAGTTCCTATCGACCGCGCGAGGTCGATCAAACCGATAAATTATTAATACTGCTAACATTATTTTACCTTACTATTTTATATCTATTGTGCTAGCTTAGTATTGCAGGTAAGCCTTGTAGATTAGGTTGATCAAACACTAAGCAAGACCAGAGAAAGTCCAAACAGGTCTAAAGGACTAGATATTTGGTAGGTAAGGTCAGGTAAATAACTGGAGAAGAGACCAGTGAGGATGAGTTCTAATGGGACTTTATGCATTGATCCAATTTAGGTTCATTTTGGATGCCTAAAGTGAGACCATTATTAAATCTTGGTCTTGGATAGATATGATCTAATTAATAATACTATTTTATAAATGTGCTAACTTCATTTTGCAGGGTATATTTGTTGTTTGGACTAACAAATATTGCAGGAGTTAATTGCGCAAAATCATCCGGATGAACAGTATCTTATGCGCCTCTTGTGTGGTTGGAGGTGCCTGTTGGTTGCTACTCGGAAAACCTAGAGGTTCCACTGTACAAAAATTTTGTACAAAGGTCTGAACCTTATCCTAGCTACCATGTGTTCTTTTAAATTAAATTTTGGATCGCCTGCGGAACTTAACACGTTTGATCCAAAACTTAATCTATTTGTTCTTTTAGGTTTTAACTTGGATCTCCTGCGGAACTTAACACGTTTGACCCAAATCACCTTAAATTATTAATTCCATTAAATATTAATTTCCATAATTGGTTCCCAGTACTGACGTGGCGAGACACATGACCTTCTTGAAATATGGGAGCAACCACCACCGACTAGACAAAACCTTTTATGGAAAACTAATATTTAATTTCCTAAAATAACTTTAGGTTAACCGAAAAGAACAATCAAATCACAAGGAAAAATAAAACAAAAGAACACATCATCGAAAAACATATTCGAAATACTAGAATAGTAAGCCTCTTGTATTTGGTATTATTTCCATAAATAACTAGCATGATGCGGAAAGAAAAAATTACTAGTTATACCTTCTAGAAAGACCTCTTGATCTTCTACCGTATTCCTCTTCTAACCTCAGACGTTGTGTGGGCAACGATCTTCCGAGATGAGAAACCACCAATCACCTTCTTCTTCCTTGCAAGTTTCGGCCATCAAAACTTCTTCTAGGATGAAGAGGTTCGGCCACCACCACCATGCTCCAAGGGATGCTAGAAACGAGGCTTGCTTTCTCTCCTTCTTCTCCTTCCTTGATCCGGCCACTAACAAAAGCTCCACCAAGAGATAAGTTTCGGCCAACAAGAGGAGAGAAGAGAAATAGGGCCGACCACCAAAACCAAAGAGGAGAGGAAGGAAAAGAATAGAGATTATCCACCATGAAGCCTTCTCTACCCCCTCTTTTATAATCCTTGGTCTTGGCAAATAAGGAAAATTTAATAAAAAATTTCCTTAATTCTTTTTCCATTGAAAAGGAAAAATTAATTAATTAAAAATAATTTTCTTTTTCAAATACAATGGACGGCCACCTCAAGCCCCAAATCAAGGAAAGTTTTAATTAAAACAAGAATTAAAACTTCCTAATTTGTTTCCGGAAATTTATAAAATTTCTCCAATAATTTAATCCCTTCATGATTGGTTTATAAAAAGGAAATTTAATAAATTAAAATCTTTCTTTTAAACATGTGGATAAAAAGAAAGTTATCTCTAAAAATTAAAATTTCTTTTAATCTACAAATAAGGAAAGATATCAAATCTTTTCTTAATCTCTTGTAGAAACTTATAAAAGAAGAATATTTAATTTTTAAACTTTCTTTTAAATCATGAACATGATTAAAAAGGAAAGATTTCAAATTTTAAACTCTCTTTTAAACATGTAGATGATTTACAAATAAGAAAAGTTTTAGCCAAAAATTAAAACCATCCTTTTAATCTACAAATAAGGAAAGAGATTAATCTCTTCTCTTAATCTTTTGTAGAAAGCTATAAAAGGAAATTTTTAATTTTTAAACCATGATATCCACATAAGAAATAATTTTAATAAAAATCCTTTTTAATATTCTAGTGGCCGGCCACCTAAGCTTGGGACCCAAGCTTTGGCCGGCCACCTACATGACTCATCCACTTGATCTTGGCCGGCCCTAGCTTGGGTTCCAAGCTAGCTTGGCCGGCCCCATTGGATGGGTAAGAAGGTGGGTATGCGGTGGGTATAAATCTCTATATACTAGAGGCTACGATAGGGACCGAGAGGAGGAATTGATTTTGGTCTCCCGATGAAATTAAGCATCCCGTGTTCGCCCCGACAAAACAACTTAATTTCATCAATAATAATTCATTCCACTAAAGAACTATTATTGAACTACCGCACCAATCCCAAATTACATTTTGGGCTCCTTCTTATTATGAGTGTGTTAGTCTCCCTGTGTTTAAGATAACAAATGTCCACTAATTAAGTAAGTTACTGACAACTCACTTAATTAATATCTAGCTCCAAGAGTAGTACCACTCAACTTCATCATCATGTCGGACTAAGTCCACCTGCAGGGTTTAACATGACAATCCTTATGAGCTCCTCTTGGGGACATTCTCAACCTAGATTACTAGGACACAGTTTCCTTCTATAATCAACAACACACACTATAAGTGATATCATTTCCCAACTTATCGGGCTTATTGATTCATCGAACTAAATTTCACCCATTGATAAATTAAAGAAATAAATATCAAATATATGTGCTTGTTATTATATTAGGATTAAGAGCACACACTTCCATAATAACTGAGGTCTTTGTTCCTTCATAAAGTCAGTATAAAAGGAACGACCTCAAATGGTCCTACTCAATACATTCTAAGTGTACTAGTGTAATTATATAGTTAAGATAAACTAATACCTAATTATACTACGACCTTCCAATGGTTTGTTCCTTTCCATCTTGGTCGTGAGCTACTGTTTATAATTTATAAGGAACCAATAACATGATCTTCTGTGTGTGACACCACACACCATGTTATCTACAATATAAATTAATTGAGCAACTACATTTATCATAAATGTAGACATTTGACCAATGTGATTCTTATTTCTGGATAAATATTTATACCAAAAGCTAGGCTTTTAGTATACACTCTAACAATCTCCCACTTATACTAAAAGACTAAGCTGCCATATATCTGATTCCCATGCCTTTCAAAAAACCCTTGCCTTAAGGACCTTAGGTTATCATCTGATGCAATATAGGCGGCAACAACTTCTCCTCGTTATACAATTTCTCGTATTGGGTAGTACTTGCGCTCTATTGTGTTTACTTGCCTTATAGACTCATGGTTTCTTCGAGTTTGTTACTGCACCATTATTATTACAATAAATTGTAATAATCTTTGGACAAACTAGAAATCATATCTAAGTCTATCTCGAGGTAATTAAGTCATTCAGCTTTTATGGCTACCTCAGAGGCTTGCCATATACTCATCTTCTATGGTAGAGTCCAGAAAAACACCTATGCTTATCACTCTTCCGTAGTTATGACTTTCCCTCCTAAAGTAAACACAAAAACCCCGAGGTCGACTTATTATTGTCCCTATCCGATTGGAAGTCAAAATCCATGTAACCCACAGGGACCAAATTAACTGCCTTGTAAGCTAGCATATAATCTCTAGCGCCTCTAAGGTACTTTAATATATGCTTTACTGCAGTCCAATGTCCTTATCTAGGGTTACTTTGATATCTGCTAACTATGCCCTTGGCAAAACAGATTTCTGATCTCGTGCATAGCATACATTAGGTTGTCTAACTACCGAAGCATAAAGAACTGCCTACATGCCCTCAATCTCCTTTGATATCATCGGAGACATCTCTTTAGATAAAGACACTCCATGCTTAAAAGGTAAGAAACCTTTCGAGGAGTTTTGCATGCTTAAAACGAGCAAGGATTTTCCGATGTATCAAGCTTGGGATAAGTAAAATATATTTTTTCTTTCGATCCCTTATTACTTTGATCTCAAAAATATATACATTCTCCCAAGTCCTTTATATTGAATTATTTGGACAACCATACCTTTACTTCTGACAACATTTTGATATTGTTTCCAACTACCAAAAAATGTTATCTACGTATAGTACAAGAAATACCACCACGTTTCCATCACACCTTTTGTATACACAAGACTTATCCGTTTACTCAATAAATCCATAGGTCTGGATTACTTTGATAAACCGGATGTTCCAAGACCTTGAAGCTTTGCCTCAGTCCATAGACTGATTGAGCTTGCACACAAGATGCTCTTAGCCCTTTGCAATGAATCCTTCTGGTTGCTTTATATGGATGCTTTCATCAAGACTTCCATTAAGGAATGCTGTCTTGACATCCACTTGCCAAATAGATAAAAGAATCCGGATAGACTTAAGCATGGCTACCAGTGAAAAAGTTTTCTTTTTCATCAAGTCTTGCTTTGAAAGTTACTACCTTCCTTTCTATCCTTCTTTTCCTATTATAGACCTTTTTACACCCAAAGGCTTTTACACCATTTGGTGGTTCTACAAGCTTCCAGATTTTATTAGAATACATATATTCTAATTCTGTTATTCATTACTCTTTGCCAAGATGTTGCATCTTTATCTTGGAGTGTTTCGTCATATGTCCGGAGATCAGGTTCATGTCCTCCAGGGATCGAGTCCAAAAACTCTCTCAAAACATGAATCTTTTTAGGTTGCCTAACAACCCTCCCACTACGACAAGGCACTTTCTGCAATTGTGTATCATTTGTGATACGTGTTGCAGTTTCCTTGTGATATCTCATCTTGTACAGTTGGTACTAGATTAGACATGCCTTTTATTATTTCCTTAAGAACAAATTTTCTTATGGGCACATGGTTTATTACATAGTCCTTTTCTAAAAATCGGTCATTGATGCTAACAATGACCTTCTGATTTTTAAGACTATAAACCTACTTTCATTTTACTAGGATAACCCACAAAGAAGTGAATTCCTGTCCAACTTATCATTGTCTCTCTTCTGCATATGTGCTGGACTACCCGAATCCGAATATGCTTTGAAATAGGCTTACGCCTATTCAACAATTCTATATGAGTAGAGAGTTCTGACTTTAGAAGGTACTATATTCACTCCTGTTTCCAGAGTATATCCTTAAAATGATTTTGATAATATTCTTAATAACTCATTAATCTACTTATTTCCATAAGAGTCCTATACCTTCTTTCTACTACACCATTCTGTAGAGGTGTACCAGGTGCAGTTAGTTTGGATTGAATCCCTACTTCTGATAAGTGACTCCTAAATTCTCCCAAGAGGTACTTGCCACTATGATCTCACCATAGTGTCTTTTTACTTTGTCGTTTCTCCACATCAGCCTAGTACTCTTTGAACTAATCAAAGTACTTAGTCTTGCGGTACATTAAGTAAATTTATTTGTATCTTGAATAGTTGTCTATAAAATAGACGAAATATTCAATACTACCTCTTGTCTGGATAGTCATAGGATCACACAAATCAGAATGAACCAATTTCAACATATCTTTGACTCCATACCCCTTAGACTTGAAAGCTTCTTGGTTATTTTTCCTTCCAAGTAAGACTCGCAGGTTGGAAAGATTTCCACTACTAATGAACCCAAAAGCTACCAATGAATTATACTCAAGTTAATATAACCTAGCCTTAGATGCCAAAGATATAATTGGTTCATTTTCGAAGGTTACTTTCTCTTAAAGTTAGAAGATGTGTTACTAATTTCCATTTGTTGCATCGTGAGAGTTATTGGATTTATAAATTGCCAACCAACGTACCAGAACAGATAACTTCTCTCTTTTTCTTAATAACAACTTTGTTATTAAAAGAGGCAGAATATCAAGTTCTTTGAATATTTTAGAAACTGAAAACTAGTTCTTTCTAAACTTGGTGCGTAAAGACAATTACTCAAAAATCCATGTTTTATTCTTATCAAAAGATAAACATCTCCCACTGCAACAGCTACCATTTTTACAGTAGTGCCCATGTGGACGGTGTTTTAATTTTCATTTAGTTGCCGGATTTCCTGGAACCCTGCAATGAATTGCGGACATGATTAATGACATCTGTATCTACACTCCAGGTTCTGGTAGATAACACCACTAAACATGTTTCAACTAATGAATTAAATACACCTATGTTTGTTCTTAGTTCTAAGAAGACAGTCTACCTTAATGTCCAAGTCCTATTTCCAATCATTACAATTGGGACTACTAAGCCTTTTCTATAGTATGACTACTAGGGGATTGACAAATATTTAAATCCTAAGATTCACAAAAATATTTGGTCAAGATCAACTCCTTAAAAATTCCCATGAATTTTGTATGCCACGATAGTGTGGACGTATACAAAATCGAAGAGGAGATTTTATTCATTAATTTTATTATCTCGTCAACTTTACTTTATAACTAATAAAATTAATAGTTGATCTGTCTTTGATCAAATATTTGGTCAAAAACTTTTGAATTTAAAAAATATTGATTCCTCAAACAATATTATTTAAATTCACCAACACCTCAAACACCGTGAATTTTGCATGCCATGTTAGTGTGGACGTATACAAATTCAATATTTGTAAAAGGAGGGTTTTAACCTATTAATTTTATTATCTTGTCAACCTAACTTTTTGACAAATAAAATTAATAGTTGGTATCATTTGGTCACACAAATAATAGCAGTGACTCCGATGGGGAGGATACTATTAGATGTGTCTAAGTGTATACCATTACTTGACACTAAGTCCATTAATAAGATTATGCCCCTTCCGTTAGGGAAGATCACACGCTCTTAATTAACTTCCTATAGTCATCCAAAAATGGAAGTCTGTTCTAGTGATCCACAAACAAGCTCATCCGTTATGGAGGAAGGCACTCAGAGCCAACGCGCAAGCTTGTTTGCATCACTTACAAACCAGTAATGGAGACCATGAGATTTACTTAAAAATCCCTCTCCCACTTAGTTATTTATAAATAAGGAATTTTAACTATGCTAGCCTACTAAATATGTAAACTAACATGCACACACAGCACAATATAAAAGCAATAAATAGAAAATCTAATTTTCAACTATTATGGCTTTTATCTCTTGTTGTCCTCCGTGTGTTGTCAACCCTAGCTGCTGCCATCTTTGGCCACCACCACCGGGTCTAGTTGTCGCATCCATCTTGCTCCTTGTTCCGCTGCACCTCTGATCCTCAAAAGGTTCCACACCTTGCAAGATTCAATCCGCGACATAAATAGAATTTTACATTTTTCGATCCTATATTCCTCGAAGGAATGTACATGTAAACTAGATCGAACATAAAATAAAATTTACATCCATCGATCCTATATTCCATAAAAGGAATGTACATGTAACTAGATCAAAAAATAAAATCCTAGTAAAACTAAATACAGCTCCTGCTGTATTTTATAATACAATCATGCACACACAATAAAACACCCTTGACATGTCCAAGGGTCCAATCACACACATAATAACTATATGCCATAATAGTTGGATCCTGCATCCACAAAGTTAGCACATCCTACTATTAACCTGCCTAAATTATGTATAACATGTGCATAATTAAACTAATACCAAATACACAGAGGCAAAACTCTAGCTCTGATACCAATTGTTGGTTGCTACTCGGAAAACCTAGAGGTTCCACTGTACAAAAATTTTGTACAAAGGTCTGAACCTTATCCTAGCTACCATGTGTTCTTTAAAATTAAATTTTGGATCGCCTGCGGAACTTAACACGTTTGATCCAAAACTTAATCTATTTGTTCTTTTAGGTTTTGACTTGGATCTCCTGCGGAACTTAACACGTTTGACACAAATCATATTAAGTTATTAATTCCATAAAATATTAATTTCCATAATTGGTTCCCAGTACTGACGTGGCGAGGCACATGACCTTCTTGAAATATGGGAGCAACCACCACCGACTAGACAAAACCTTTTATGGAAAGCTAATATTTAATTTCCTAAAATAACTTTAGGTTAACCGAAAAGAACAATCAAATCACAAGGAAAAATAAAACAAAAGAACACATCATCGAAAAACATATTCGAAATACTAGAATCGTAAGCCTCTTGTATTTGGTATTATTTCCATAAATAACTAGCATGATGCGGAAAGGAAAAATTACTAGTTATACCTTCTAGAAAGACCTCTTGATCTTCTACCGTATTCCTCTTCTAACCTCAGACGTTGTGTGGGCAACGATCTTCCGAGATGAGAAACCACCAATCACCTTCTTCTTCCTTGCAAGTTTCGGCCATCAAAACTTCTTCTAGGATGAAGAGGTTCGGCCACCACCACCATGCTCCAAGGGATGCTAGAAACGAGGCTTGCTTTCTCTCCTTCTTCTCCTTCCTTGATCCGGCCACTAACAAAAGCTCCACCAAGAGATAAGTTTCGGCCAACAAGAGGAGAGAAGAGAAATAGGGCCGGCCACCAAAACCAAAGAGGAGAGGAAGGAAAAGAATAGAGATTATCCACCATGAAGCCTTCTCTACCCCCTCTTTTATAATCCTTGGTCTTGGCAAATAAGGAAAATTTAATAAAAAATTTCCTTAATTCTTTTTCCATTGAAAAGGAAAAATTATTTAATTAAAAATAATTTTCTTTTTCAAATACAATGGCCGGCCACCTCAAGCCCCAAATCAAGGAAAGTTTTAATTAAAACAAGAATTAAAACTTCCTAATTTGTTTCCGGAAATTTATAAAATTTCTCCAATAATTTAATCCCTTCATGATTGGTTTATAAAAAGGAAATTTAATAAATTAAAATCTTTCTTTTAAACATGGGGATAAAAAGAAAGTTATCTCTAAAAATTAAAATCTCTTTTAATCTACAAATAAGGAAAGATATCAAATTTTTTCTTAATCTCTTGTAGAAACTTATAAAAGAAGAATATTTAATTTTTAAACTTTCTTTTAAATCATGAACATGATTAAAAAGGAAAGTTTTCTTAAAATTTAAAATCCACCTTTTAATCAACAAAAAAAGGAAAGATTTCAAATTTTAAACTCTCTTTTAAACATGTAGATGATTTACAAATAAGAAAAGTTTTAGCCAAAAATTAAAATCATCCTTTTAATCTACAAATAAGGAAAGAGATTAATCTCTTCTCTTAATCTTTTGTAGAAAGCTATAAAAGAAATTTTTAATTTTTAAACCATGATATCCACATAAGAAATAATTTTAATAAAAATCCTTTTTAATATTCTAGTGGCCGGCCACCTAAGCTTGGGACCCAAGCTTTGGCTGGCCACCTACATGACTCATCCACTTGATCTTGGCCGGCCCTAGCTTGGGTTCCAAGCTAGCTTGGCCGGCCCCATTGGATGGGTAAGAAGGTGGGTATGCGGTGGGTATAAATCTCTATATACTAGAGGCTACGATAGGGACCGAGAGGAGGAATTGATTTTGGTCTCCCGATGAAATTAAGCATCCCGTGTTCGCCCCGAACACACAACTTAATTTCATCAATAATAATTCATTCCACTAAAGAACTATTATTGAACTACCGCACCAATACCAAATTATATTTTGGGCTCCTTCTTATTATGAGTGTGTTAGTCTCCCTGTGTTTAAGATAACAAATGTCCACTAATTAAGTAAATTACTGACAACTCACTTAATTAATATCTAGCTCCAAGAGTAGTACCACTCAACTTCATCATCATGTCGGACTAAGTCCACCTGCAGGGTTTAACATGACAATCCTTATGAGCTCCTCTTGGGGACATTCTCAACCTAGATTACTAGGACACAGTTTCCTTCTATAATCAACAACACACACTATAAGTGATATCATTTCCCAACTTATCGGGCTTATTGATTCATCGAACTAAATCTCACCCATTGATAAATTAAAGAAATAAATATCAAATATATGTGCTTGTTATTATATTAGGATTAAGAGCACACACTTCCATAATAACTGAGGTCTTTGTTCCTTCATAAAGTCAGTATAAAAGGAACGACCTCAAATGGTCCTACTCAATACATTCTAAGTGTACTAGTGTAATTATATAGTTAAGATAAACTAATACCTAATTATACTACGACCTTCCAATGGTTTGTTCCTTTCCATCTTGGTCGTGAGCTACTGTTTATAATTTATAAGGAACCAATAACATGATCTTCTGTGTGTGACACCACATACCATGTTATCTACAATATAAATTAATTGAGCAACTACATTTATCATAAATGTAGACATTTGACCAATGTGATTCTTATTTCTAGATAAATATTTATACCAAAAGCTAGGCTTTTAGTATACACTCTAGCAGTGCCCTGGAGCTTGGCATGGAGGACCGCTTCTGCGTGGTTAGAAGCGCCTTGGAGCAGGGCGAGGAGGCACCTCGAAGGCTTGGAGGCGCCCTTGAGTGGATAATGGCAAAAGCTTTGTCGACGATAAGAGGTCGAACCTGCAAGGATAAAATTTAAGGTGGGAGGTGTCTCAAGTGGCATTTGAGGCATTTCCAATGCTCTATATAAGGTAGATTCAATTAGGGCTCAGAACACAAATTGAACACAACTTCTATATGTGATCTTTCGAGATTCCGGCTGCTCCAACTTCGTCCTTCCATTGTGTCGCGACACTACTACGCCCTACTACTACTGAGAAGACGTTCAACACTAAGCTCGATCTAATAATTTTTACGTGTTTGGTAACGAAATTTTCAATTAAGTTTTTAATTACTACATAAAGGAAAGTGTAAGTTGTTATACTTGTCCTTAGTTTACTGCTATATTTGATTTAATCTTCCGATGGTTTCAGAAAAGGATTTTAGTGGATTGTCCGTCGATACGGTCCGAGAGATTGTGGGTATTAGAGTAAGAGTTGCCGAAGGCTCCAAACCAAGTAATCAATTGTGTCTTGGTTTTCTTTTTCTCATATTTTATTAACATTTATTTCGCCGTGTACTTAATTTCAAAACAAAAGAAAGTTTTTAAAATCATATGATTCACCCCTTTCTCTCACGTGCTGTCGATCCTACAACCTTGACTTTGAGAACTTGCTCCAATGACTCTTCTTGCATATCTTCCTTTCATCTTTTCTTCGTGGATTTATAATGAGTTCTCTAATTCTTCAATTGTCATTGAATATAGATATTCTGTTTCTTCAATAACACATACAATATAGTCAAATTTAAAAATTAAAAAACAAAACACTTTTTCCATAAGGCATACATCTTTTATTTTATCTTTATATCTCTTCAATTGATTAACAATTGCATGTCTTCACCCGTGAATAATAATCCATGATAGATTCATACTCTTCCATCTGCAATGCTTCAAAATCACACCTTAGTGATTGAAGTTTATCGTTTTTTTTACATTGTCAACACCTTGGAGAGCTTTTTACAGTATCTCCCAAGTGTCATTTGAAGTAGTAGCATCGACCATCTTTTTGAACATGTAATCATTCAAACATTATATTGATGGATGAGGGTGAAAATTTATTGATATTTATTCTTTGTCTTTGATAAAGAAATTTTCTCTACTGGAGGTAAATTATGTTTATTTTGAGACTTCTTATAACTTTTCTTTACAATCTCCCATACATCTTAAGAACCAAACAAGACTTTCATCCTTAATTACCATGTATCATAATTCTTTTTTACGAGATGTGGAAAATGAAACTTGACCATCACTTGAACACTTTAACTTTAACTCATACCACTTTATTGGATGATGATCTTTATAAAGAAAGAGACTATAGGAGAACTCGATAACACTTATTTTTAATCTTCCGGATTGATTTAAAATGTCAAGTGGAAGAACGGATTTCTTTAAGAAACTCATTTATAGATTTTTTTTTTAAAAAAAACAGTGTTTGTTCTCTAAATACTACGAATATATTTTAGAAATATATTCTAGAATTAATAAATGAATAATATTATTCATATAAAAAATTAAATTTATTATTTTAACTAACTCGTCAATCGTCATCCATGTACACGTGCGCCGGCTGAGTCACACGTGCTCTACGGTGCAATTTTCTCTTCCCTAAATTTAGGGGCCCAAGACGCATACTTGATGGGCCGAATAGCGCTGCCAGTGCATCGCCTCTTCGAAGCTCGGCTCCCGTAGATCTACGCCTATGTTGGTCGCCGATCTCCATTTGTCGGTGCTTTACTCCCGTCCCCACCGAGCACTGACGACTCTATTTCTCCATTACGAAGCCACCCTCCTTCCTCCGAGGTTCTTTCTCTTGCATTCACTCTCTCACTCTGCTGTGTTCATTTTTGGGGTATTTTTTTTTGCCCCCTTGAGGTTGGGTTGCTGTGGAAATCCAAGTTTTTTTTTTTTTTTTGATATTCTGACTTTTTTTTGTTTTTTCGATTCTTGTCTACTGGATATGTTTTGCGATGCCGTTATCTGGGGATTTATCAATGGTAGGATCTCTCGTTACCGAGATCGCTTTGATATCTGTAATGTGTACCCATTATAGCAGCCGTGATGCATAAATCTTGTATTGTTATAGTTCTTGTTCTTTAAAACTTGAATTAAAGCCCAAAGAGGCATCTTTCTAGTTTGTATTAGTTAACTCGAGCGCTCCTGCTTACATGGATCACTGGTACAAGTCGTTGTCATATTTTTGAGTTCTTGAAGATCTTTGATTTCTCTGGGAGGGTCTAGATTCAAGATTGTGCTTAGTAAATCTCATTGTGGATTGTTAATGTGAAACTGTTGATAGGCGATCTTTAGCCTTTTTTAGCATAAAAGCCCAAAAATCTACCCTTCTTTCTAATCTGGCATAATTGTGCTGCTGGTCGTGGTTATGCAGTTCTTGAGTCTAATAAGCACTTGATTACCGATTATATTATTCCTTAACTAAAAACATTGCATCAATTTTCAATACAGTTTATTTGGATTTGCTGCTTTTACTAGTAAAAGGATACAGTAATTCTTTTTGGAACACGTTTTGCCATCTTTTTGCATCTGGGAATATTCTGTTTTGTTGTCTTTTTCCTTAAGACTTGTTTATGGAACAGCAGCTTTTATCTAAGTTCTGTGACAAATGGATATTCCAATAAGCTGGCTGGTGTACATTTAGCATATTGCATCCTTATAACGAACACTATGGTAGATTTACAAGTTAAAGCAAAGATGAATTCTGATGTATTTTGGATAATTACATTATGAGTTTGATCTACAAGATCAATGGAATTGAAAATTTGTTTAAGCTACATAAATGTCAGATAACTCTACAATAGTGATGTTTCCTCTTTCTAATAAGCATACTAAAAGATTTTGATATGCAAATTAGGCAACTAGTAGCTACTTGCACTAGAGAGACACTTATTTTCAAGATAAGTCTTGAATTTTAATTGTGTGGTTAAAAAATCATGACGAAGCATCTTTTCTAGCCCTTTTCTGCTATTACTTCGGTGATTTATTGTGATAAAAGATTCACATTATCACTGATAATGCTCTTGGAAATATAATGTTCTCACCACTGACACTTCATTTTCATTCCTTGGGAATATAATGAAGACGGAAAACCTCAAGAACAGGTGACAAAGAATCATCTGTCCTTGGGTTATTTGGATGTGAATTCCTTTTAATTATGTATGTTTCAAAACTATGCTTTGTTACTTAACTGACAAACATTTTCCATTGGAGTCGTTAGCTAAAATTTATGTTTATTTCTTTAATTGATGTGACAATCTTTTCTTGAATGTCTAGATTGGATGCTGGGTGATTCATTTGAAGCCATATAGTTATTTTTTTACTCTCACTTTTCTTTTGCATTATCTTTATCAATTTCCTGCTATACAATAGGTTTTGATTTCCAGATGTCTGGCAATGCTGTGATTCTGAAAGTTAATGCTACCCACGCCAATGAAAATTCTTCTTCAAGTGTTTCATCCTGGAAGGGTACTCTACTTGGTTTTGTACAGCAAGCATCCGTTTATGGTGTTGCTGCTGGCTATTGTGTATCTGCATCTCTGTTGTCCATAATCAATAAATGGGCAATCATGAAATTTCCATACCCAGGTGCTTTGACAGCTTTACAATACTTCACTAGTGCATTTGGGGTTATGCTCTGTGGTTGGTTAAAGCTTGTGGAACATGACCGTCTGAACCTCATTACTATGTGGAAGTTCTTACCTGCTGCATTCATCTTCTATCTGTCCCTTTTTACCAATAGTGAGCTCCTCCTCCATGCCAATGTGGATACCTTTATTGTGTTTCGCTCAGTGGTTCCCATGTTCGTAGCTGTTGGAGAGACTGTATTCCTTAAACAGCCCTGGCCTTCTACCAAGACATGGCTTTCTCTCGCAACCATTTTTGCAGGCAGTGCTATCTATGTTCTCACTGACTACCAGTTCACCATCACGGCTTATATCTGGGCAGTGGCTTATCTAGCAAGCATGTCAATAGATTTTGTGTACATAAAGCATGTTGTGATGACCATAGGGCTCAACACATGGGGTCTGGTGTTGTACAACAACTTGGAGGCATTGATGCTTTTTCCCCTGGAGTTGCTCATAACGGGAGAGCTAAAAAAGATTAAGCATGATATATCGGATGAGTACAAGTGGTACACTTTTAGTGTGATTTTGCCAGTGGCATTGTCATGTTTGTTTGGCTTGGCGATATCCTTCTTTGGATTTTCTTGCAGAAGAGCAATCTCGGCGACAGGTTTCACTGTGCTGGGTATCGTGAACAAACTCCTTACTGTCGTGATAAATTTGGTCATATGGGATAAACATTCGACCTTGATCGGAACAATAGGCCTACTAATCTGCATGTCTGGGGGCGTTCTATACCAACAGTCGACCACAAAGCCCAGGAAACCGGAAGCTGAGACCGAGACACAAAGTAAAGACGAGGAGGAGCATAAACTGTTGGAGATGAAGGCAACTGAAGAGACTGACGATGTTGAGGATACAACAGTAGATCCAAAGTAGAGTTATGTTGCTGTGCAGAGGGAAGTAGTCGCTAATGATCTGTTGTATGTCGATTTTCCTCCAGAAAATTGATAGGATTAGTCACTAAATCACATTGTGTTCGCTGTGGACCTTGAAGTTGAATTATCATGCTATCCATCCAACTTCTTGGAAGTCAGTGAAATGAGAGGATTAACTGTCAACTCAGATACAACAAGAGGATGCGTTCGATACAGTGATGGCAGATGATCTATTGTATTATGTCATATGCATATTATTAAATTGGTACTAAAATAATGCATGATCGTTTGTCTTCTAATAATTTATTTATTAATTAATTTTTGGCTAGAGATGGTTGGCGCTGGACCACGTCACCATAATGTCGTGGTGGGCAGAATCTCGTACGAGACGTGATCTGAACCCTCACGTTTTAAACTTGCAACTTGGATTCTTGTGCTGACGTGGCACACAAAGGAGTCGAATCGGATGAACGGCTAGGGTATTTATTAGATCCGAGAGAAAAAAATCCATTTGAAATAAAAATTTAAAATGAAGAATTTTTAAGGAATAATTATCTAAAATTTAGCGAAAAGATGAAAGGAATAACTATCTTTTCTCCGAGAATATGCGTGAAATTTATTTTAAAAAAAGAATTATCTAAAAATATCTGAAAAGATATATGAAAAACGGATTCATAGTCACGTGCCTGGTAGCATCCCATCCACACACCGCATAAAAACGAGATCTCGAGGAAATAACGAGAGTCAGAGAAAGAGAGCAGCAGCGGAAACCACCCACCTTCACCTTCGATTACCGTTTCTTTTCTGTTATTTTAATCTTCTATCTGACGATCGGGGTGAGATTCCAGCTCCATGATTTCCGTGCTCTTGCTTTACCTTCTTCGCCGTATAGTTGACGCTCCAGGTGAAAGCTGAGGGATCGTCTCTGCGTTGCGTGGATGCTGGGTTTAAGCTAGAGGCCTTGGGTGGAAGCTAAAAAAGTGAGTTTTTTGCTCGGATTTGTGGTTAAAGGCGCTCCCTTTTTTTGCTGATCTTCACTGCGCTTCTTCTCTGGTGTGGATCTCTGCGATTTTTTTGTTCTTGTTTTATGCGGTTTGGTTTATTGGTGTTTGTTGATTTGTGTTTTTGTTGGTTCGTTTCGATCCTTTGGCGGATCGGCAGCTGGGAGTTTAGATAGTCGGTTTGGTGAGCCCTAACAGCAGCTAAGTTCCTGTTTGCTAATGGGAAAGAAAGAGTTCTTTTTGTTGATTGTACTCCATCTAGACTACGATTGGATTCGGAATTTCCTGGACAGTATAGTATGGATCTTTTCCTTGTAACCTGTTCATGTTATTGCCCGTAAAATTGTTTTTGTCTTTTGTTTTTTTTAGGGTTTTGGTCTCCAATATGGTTGTAGCGAAGAAACCTCGTTCCACATATTTTGTCTATTTTTTTTGCATCCTTCGCTATTGCTTCTATGCGACTGAAGTGGAGGATGGCAGGCGCTTCTATAGTTTTTGTTTGCCACTTCTGTTCGAAGATTTTTGTTTCTTGATTAAGATGCAAGATTTATTTTTTATGTAAGGAAGTTCCTGTAGCTGCTAAGACCTGGGAAAGAAATTGTGGTGCTTTGTTTCATTCTTTTGTTGGTCGAGTTATATGATATCATATTTGGAATTATTAATGCTTCCATGGAGTTCTATTTACTCATCTGCTGTAGTCTGATGCTTCCCTTTGGTAGATCTGTTTCTTTCTGCGTATTTCATTCCCTTTAATGAAGCACTCTTTGATCCTTTTTTTTTTGCCATAGCAATGAAGTGTTGCTTGTTTAGCATCTCAATTTAAACTACTTTAATATTGTCGAACAAGTTCGGAAACAAGTCATCAATTCTTCATTGGCTATTTTCCTTTTTTTTTGTAGAGGATGTTACTTCTCAGTGGTTCATTCGACTAGTTAATGATTGACTGCACTGTATCTGTAAATCTATGGAGATTATTTCATTCTTTTCAAATTTCATAAAATATATATGAAGCATGCTTTTTTGGATTTTAGCTTCTTTAAGGTTCTGAGTTTTGTGATCAACATTTGTAAATGACTACTTATCTACTACTGCAAGTATAAATAATATGCTCAGCTTGCTGTTCTAGGAGAGTTAATTATTTTTGACATGTATGTTTGAATTGAGAAATATCAGAATTCTGCTCAGAACGTTTGAATTCAGAAAATATCATCCCTCTTTGAGTAAAGTTTCTTGATTAGGATTGTTGAATGCAACAACTCACATATACTTCTCAGATTCATTATCGTGCCAAAGGGTTTCATGACTCTTTGACACAACAGTATAATATGTTCTGAAATTTCATTTTGTACTGCAGGAGGAAACAGCATCTATTCCATGTTCAGTGTATAAATGTTTGCTGCCTTGTGCATCTGATGATTATGGGGGACCTATTAATTGAAGGCATGGTACATCCTGCTGTCTCAAATTATGCACAAATTTATCCCTCCAATAATGAGAGGAGTATTAGTTTCGGTAGCTTCCTTCAACCTTCAATGGGTGAATGCGCGATGGGAGGAGACCTGGTTTGCACACCATCTGAAAAATTTGCCGAGGCTGGTGATGTAGAGACTGATGAGGATATTGACATAGAAGAACTTGAGAGGCGTATGTGGAGGGACCATACTCTGTTGAAGCGGTTAAAGGAGCAGCAACAGAGCAAAAACAAGGATCTGAGTGACCCGGCTAAGCAAAGTCAATCCCAAGAACAAGCTTGCCGGAAGAAGATGTCGCGGGCACAGGATGGAATCCTCAAGTACATGCTGAAAATGATGGAGGATTGCAAAGCTCAAGGCTTTGTCTATGGTATTATTCCTGAAAAAGGCAAGCCTGTGACTGGTGCTTCTGATAATCTTAGGGGATGGTGGAAAGAAAAGGTCAGGTTTGATCGGAATGGGCCGACTGCCATAGATAAGTATCGAGCCGAGAATGCCGTCCCTGGGTCTGGTGATGGTTTCAACTCAGGAACTGCTAACTCTCATTCCTTGCAGGAGCTTCAAGACACAACACTGGGTTCTCTTCTGTCAGCACTTATGCAGCATTGTGATCCACCGCAACGAAGGTTTCCTCTTGAAAAAGGAATTCCACCGCCATGGTGGCCTACTGGGAGAGAGGAGTGGTGGGCTCACCTAGGCATCCCGAATGAACATGGACCACCCCCTTACAAGAAGCCACATGACCTTAAGAAGGCTTGGAAGGTCAGCGTCTTGACGGCTGTAATCAAGCATATGTCTCCCAACATTGAGAAGATCCGCAGGCTTGTTAGGCAGTCCAAATGTTTGCAAGACAAGATGACCGCCAGGGAGAGCGCAACGTGGCTTGCGGTTCTTAAGCAGGAAGAAGAAATGTATATGAAGTTGCATCCAGATGCACGCCCACTCCCATCCTTAGGAGGTGGTGTAGTGTTCTCCTTTAACAGCAACAGCAGTGAGTATGATGTCGAAGGTTTTGAAGAAGGCTATATTGAGAATCTGGATTATAAGGTGGCTGTCGAGAGCAACACACTCAAACTAGATGCTAGTTCAGGTAATGGAAATTTTGTCAAGTCTAGTCCATTGAAGGAAGAAACTGACATGGAGTTCATTCAGAAGAGAACTTCTATGGAGCCTGAACCGGAGAGGAATCAGAGGACCTATACTTGCCAAAATGTGGTATGTCCACATAACGATGTCAGTCATGGATTTCTTGATAGGAATGCCAGAAACAGTCACCAGTACTTCTGCAATTATCAGAACACTGCCATTCCTCCTGGTACGGGAATGGTGAACAACCAGCTTCACTCGGCCGTGAACAAACCTTCAGTTTTTCCTTTGCCATCAAATACTCAGTCCAATCCATCTTCAATTGGATTAAATCACAATCCAATTAACATATCCGACTTAGGCATTCCTTCTGATGGGCAAAAATCAATTGACGAGTTAATGGACTTCTATGAAAACAATGTCAACAGTAGCAAGAATCTCAACTTGGAAGGTTTAACCATGTTTGATGAGTCAAATGATCTTCATGCTAGAAACCGGATGGAGTACAACTTATTTGTACACAGCCCAGGAATCGGTGGCGACCTCTTCGAACAATTTGACAGCTTGGTGGAGCAATCACAGTATGTGCAGGAAAGCATGATGCAGTTTCAGCAAAAACTTAGTGACCAGCCAATTGAAGTGAGTGGGGTTACCAGACTTGAATCCAGCCTCAACAAGCCGAAAATGGATTACGCAAATGCTGTGAACGGAGGCATTGTGGAAACTTTGCAAAAGCAAGATGGATTCAATTGGTTCTGAAGTCACAGAAAGCTAGTTAGATGATGATGATGATGAGATCATCTCAGCTGAAGCAAAGTTTAAATAACCTATGATTTTTCTTTAGGTGATCTTGTTTTTAGTTGTATCTTATTTTTCCTTGTATCCTGAACATAATATTCCTATGTAGATTATGCTGCCAATGAGTTCTTAGATGCTCGATGGCGAAGTATTGTAAGACTTCATTAATTAGGACAATAAGTAATGGTTTGTGTTGGCTGTGGCTAGTGCTGTTTCAATATATATAGCGTTGCATGATGAATCCAGAACATGATACTGTCTCATTGATACAGTGGAGAAGATCTTGTGATCTATGTGGGATCACTAACCTCACAAACCATGTAAACACTAGTTAGGTCTCTTGTTTTGTCAATCTATCATTTCAAAGTTTCCAACCCTTCTCTTTTATCAGTGGGGTTTGCCTTATCTTCTTCCACTTTGTGATTCTTCACATGCATACTGGATCCAGAGTGATGAGTCAGTGCAGATACATTTCTTCAACAAATTCACTTCTTCACAAAAAAAACTGGCATATGTATGGAAAAAGGTAATGTTCTTCCATGTGACAAGAAGCTGTCATAACATTCAAGTTATAATCTTATGATCTGCGTGAGTGACCACCTAACTTATGATGTCAGAATCCATGATAGGCCAAATCTCCCTTCAAGTGAAGTTGAGCAGCATTGCAATTAATGATGGCTACTTTGTAAGGTTTCTCTTGTGGGTCAGATGTGTTTTGGAAATAACTAGGAGGATAGATACATGCATTTCATCTAAGCAATGAATGAGCTTTACCCTCTGTTTGGGAGGAGGTGAGTAAAGGGAAGGGAAAGATAAACATGGGTAAAATAAATTTTTACCATTGTTTGGAAGAGAGTGAGCTATGAAGGGGAAGGAGAGAGAAGGGTAAAGCCTCTCCCTGCATGCTCGGGAATAAGCGAAATTCCTTACACTCCAAATTGGGGTGTAAGGAAGGATAAGGAGAAATTATTACAATTATATCCTTATTTATTTTTTCACATGCAGATTTATTAAAAAAATAAGAGGATATTTTTGTAAATTTGTATATTTAACCTTCATTTCATCCCTTTCCTCTCACATAAACTTTCCCTCCCTTCCAAACAAGGGTAAGATAAATATATTACTTTCCTTTCCTTTCCCTCCCTTCCCCTTCCATCCCCTTCCATTAATGAATCTTATCTCACCCCATCCAAACAGAGGCTTAGAGTACCGTCCCAAGCTGGAGTTTTAGTCCGTGACTAGAATGATATTGTGTCGAGATCATGCCCGCATATTGATGCGGTGCGACTGAGAAAAGAGGAAGGGCTTGCCAAAGCAACAAGTGAGTTTTTCTTCACAGCGATGCCGAGGAAGCATAGATAAGTAGTCATCTTGACAGAAAGACAATTTAAGGTATCCAAAGCACTTTAGATTTTTTTTTATTTTTTAATTTAGTTGACATCAAATATCTAACTTACGCCATCTAATTTTATTTTAACTCAAGATCTAATTTGATATAAAAAACAACATTGATAAAATTTTACTAAATTATTATAATTTTCAATGAATGTACACTATTTTTTTATCCTAATAAAAAGAAGTTTCATTTTAGAAAAGTATTGAAAGAGCATTTTATATCTCAAATATACTCTTGTACTATTAAGGGATAACTCATATCTAATGAGGCCAATACGAGAGACGTGGTGACAGTGTAAAGAAAGAAACGATGGAAAAATTTTGTTATAGTTTTTGTGATAAAATTTTGTTAAGATTTTTTCATAAAAGAATTTTGTTATGATTTTTCAGATTTATTTTGGTATGTTGAGATTTGGACACTATTTATAAGAATCATTATGAACCTATTGATAGTATCATCATTATAGTGTGGATTCTTTTATGTAAAGAGAATTCTAATAAATTACTTCGGTGGTTTTGTGGAGTAGACACACTGCCGAACCACGGTAACTCTTCTCCATCTTTTTCTTTTTCTTCGTGTTTACTTTTTTTTGTGCGTCTTTGTCTCATTGCTCCGCACGATCTCTTTCTCTTGTTCCGCATTAGAGGTTGAGAGGTGTTGCCCCCTCTTTGTGCAACAATTGGTATCAAAGCAATGTTTTGGCAGATTTCTTCAACATGTCGGGAACATCTTTCGCGGAGTTTGATATGGTGAAATTTGAGAGAATTGAAAACTTCGGATTATGACAGAGGAGGGTCAAGGACTTGTTGGTACAATAAAATATGGTAAAGGCACTAGGAGGAAGGAAATCGGAAAGTATGAAGAGATTAAACTGGGAAGCATTTCAGGCGAAGGTGTTGGTGCAGTTTGCATTAATGGTCTAACTCAGATTTTGATGAATGACAAGTAAGTTAAGTTAGGTATAATTATGATATAACCACTTTACCAAGTGTGCAAAAGTTAACCAGATAGGTCGACGGGCCGATCGGATATCTGGTAAGAAGTTCAAATAGATCGACAGGCCGACTAAATATCTGGTGGGAAGTCTAGTTAGGTCAATGGGCCGACCGGATAGTTGGTGTGAAGTCCAGCTAGGTCAAGGGTCCGATCGGATAGCTGGTTCGAAGTCTATCTAGGTTAACAGGTCGATCGGATAGCTGGTGCGAAGTCCAGATAGGTTAACGGGCTGACTGGATAGCTGGTGTGAAGTCCAAATAGGTCGACGGGCTGACCGAATATCTGGTAGGAAGTCCAGTTGGGTCTGTGGACCGGATAACTATCAAACTGGTAAGTAAAGGTAAGTCACTGTAGAAGAGTGACTAAGTGAGGACGCGTCCCGGTTGAGGGGACAGTAGACGTCAGTCCAGTTTAGGTCCATTTCGGATCCCTAATCTGAGACCTTGACTAGTTCCTAGTTCTGGGAGGACATGAACTAATTACTACTGCTTATTATTATTGTGCTAACATTTGTCTTGCAGGTTGTTATTTGATTTATAGGACTAACGTTGTTTTGTAGGACAAATGAGCTAATTTGCCTTCGGATGAACAGTGTCTGAATGCGCCTTCGTACTGTTCATCCAAGGTTCATTCCATGAATATGGAAGGTGCCTTCCGTAGGATAAAAATTGACCTCTTCGATGATAAGCTCCAGAAAAACTTGGGATCAAATTTGATCCATTGGAGGCGCCTTCAATGCCTATGGAAGGCGCCTTCCATGCTATATTTCAGGATGCTCGCCCAAGGCTTCTACAATAACTCACATACAAGCTTCTATGCATCCGATTGAGGTTCCGACTGCTCCGGCCTATTACTGTGACAATGCTACGACGCTGTTGCGCTCGACTACTACTGAGGAATTGACCGACACCGAGCCTAAGCTGATAATCTTCAAAGGTGTTGGGTAACGAGCTGTAATTTGTGTATTTAAGTATATAGGACAAGTGCAGGGTGTTGCACTTGTTACATCTTTTTGTACTCCATTCTCTTTTCTGGAGGTACTGGAAAAGGTATTTTAGTGGATTGTCCATCAATAGATCCGCAGAACCTGGATCTTGGAGTAGGAGTCGTCAAATGCTCCAAACCAAATAAAACCGAACGCGTGTTATTTTACTTGCTTTTCTATTTCTGTCTTTTCTCGTAGTTTTCCACTGTGTACTGAGTTCTTAAAAATGAAAAAGACAAGTTTTCAAAAACCACGTGATTCACCCCGCCTCTCACGTGCGTATCGATCCAACAGAAGGTAGTGGTAACAATCAGACTTTGTCTTACATATAATATGATGTACCATATCATGGACGAGGAGTCACGCGTGATAGTTTGACAAAAGCTAGAAAGTCAGTACATGTCAAAGTCATTAATAAACAAACTGTATCTCAAGCAAAAGTTATACGGACTGAAGATGATAGAGAGAATCAATCTGAGCTAACACATTAACTTATTCAACCAGATCGTTAGCAATTTGAAGTGAGTTGATGTAAAGATCGAGGACGAAGACAAAGCCCTGATGTTACTGAATTCTCTGCCTTTATCTCCTATGTATGATAATTTGGTTACTATTTTGATATGGGTTGAGGAAACTTTTAAATTGGAGGAGATTGTATGTGCATTGCTACGTTTTCATCAAAGGAAGAAAAAAAGCGATGAACTTTCTCAGGGAGAAGAACTTATAGTAAATAGCAACCAAGAGCATGGTAGGAGTAAATCTCGACATAGATCGGGCAACGATAACAAGGCTCGTTCTAAATCAAGAAGGAAGAAAGTGATCACTTGCTACAAATGTGAAGGAAAATGTCATATAAAGAGAGATTATCTAGAAATAAAGAAACATGTTGTAAACAACAAAAGTAGTTCGACGAAGTATGCAAATATAGTTGAAGAGGAAAAATTAGATAGCAGTGATGAACATATGTTATCAGTTATGTAGAGTTTGGAGTAGCTGACGGATGCATGGATCTTAGACTCTACATGTTCATGTCACATGACTCTAAACAAGGAGTGATTTGGGCAGTGAATTCTGGTTCAGTGTTGATGGGAAAGGATATGTCATGCAGAGCTATCAACATAAAGAACGCCATAATCAAGATGTTTGATAGTTTAATCAAAATCCTATGTGATGTCAGACATATACCAGAGCTAAGGAAGAATTTGATCTCACAAGGCACACTAATAGTATTGGTTGCAATTACAAATCAGTGAGCGGGGTGATGAAGGTCAGTAAGGGAGCTCTTACGGTAATTAAAGGATAAAAATTAGTAATGAACATCTACAAGTCGTTAGGGACTATAGTTGTTAGTGGAGTCACCTCAGTGGAGCCTATATCAAATAGTACTATCTTGTGGTATATGCAATTAGGCCATATGAGCGAAAGTGGGATGCTGAAACTTCACAAGAGAGATTTGTTAAAGAGCGTTAAGACGTGTAAGCTTGAATTCTGCAAATTCTATGTTCTTGGGAAATATAACAAAGTGCAATTTAAGATAGAAACACATAAGATGGAGACAATGTAGGATCGAAAGAGTGCGATAGAGGGGGGGGGTGAATATCGCGCTTTTAAAATTTTTTCTTTTAATCGTTTAAATCAAAGTCATGCAGCGGAAAGTAAAGAATAGGTTCGGTTACTTGGTTTGAAGCTTAGGTCGGCTCCTACTCCAAGGCCCGTGATCCTTGATCGCACCATTAGGCAATCCACTAAAACTCTTCTTTCCGAAAATCTCGAAAAGAAGCAGTGCGTATGATATACAAGAATATAAGATAGTAACAACCTACTATCTTATGTGAGTTTAAGTACAATGCAAGCTTTAAAATAAAAGTATACTGACACTTATATGGAAGATGAAGCTCGGTCGACACTTGAACGAAGTAGTTGCTTGTGTGAAGATGAGTTGTAGAGCAGTAGTACGAACAACAGCAACTAGCACAGAGATGAACTTCGAACCAAACAGATTTTGTTACACAAGCTCGGACCTCGAGCTCACTTTTATAAGAGTTGTCGACGTTCTGTCGACCGAACCAGCTCCCTTCCATCTTCGCTGAGATCTTATACTGATTCAATCTTCGACATTTAATGACATTAAAGTGGTCGGTTGACCAATCACTTTTTTCGATCGATCGAATAGAGAATTTTCCTATTCGTCGAGATTCGCACTTAATGCTGCATTGATGAGGTGATTGTTTGGTCAACCGATCTCTTGGTCGGTCGACCAATCAGCTTAGTTTCCTTCTCTGCTTTTGACCAAATTGATTTGTACCACATCGTCAAGGTTCGGTCGATCGATCCTTTGGTTCGGTCTACCAATCAAACTTTGATTGGATTTCACTCTGCTTTGATCTGAACTGGTGTCTGTTCTGAGTTAGCCTTGTTCGGTCGACCGATCATCGGGTTCGGTCGACCGATCAGGCTGAACTTACAAAATAGTGTTAGACAATAATCCTGTAAAACAGATATTAGCACAGTAATAATATATCTAATGCATGAGTAATAATAATAGACAGTTCAACTGTCTTGATCTCAACTTAGAAACCTTCCCGATTTCTTTAGTTGGATCAGCAACCTTAGGTTGTTCCTTTCAGAAACACGACCTTATTGTCGCTCCTTCAGTTGCTTACCTCAACCTACCTGTCAAACGTTGATCCTCCAGTTCTGTTTGGACTTTTCACTTAGCCTTATTCAGCTCGCTAGGACTTTCTTTCGATCTTCGGTCCTCCAGACCTCTCTGTAGGTGCAGCGGAGGCCGGCAAGAGGGGGTGAATTGCTCCTGAAAAATTAAAACTATACCCTCCTCGGAATTTAACTCAAAAATAAAAGCAGCAGTAAAATAATAGCAACTAAATTAAGGAGACTGAAAATAAATCAGAAACAGAATTTAACCTGATTACAACCAAGAGGGTTGTTAATCCAGGGCGATGAAAAGCGCACTAACAAAAATCTCCTTCTCTGAAGGCAAAGAAGCCTTTTACACTTTTGGAAACTCACTAGTTGCTTAGGAATTGCTTACAGTATTGATTGCTTGAGTCGTAATGAATTCCTAGCTCCAGGGGTCCCTTTATAACCCTTGGAAATTCTATCTCGGAGGTCCAGGGTGCCTCCAATAGAGGTCCAAGGCACCTCCAAGGGGTGAGCGGATAAAACTTTATCCGCAGCGCAAACGGTCAGTTTTGACCTGTTGAAGGCGGCTTCAAGCTGGAGGCGCCTCCAAGCCTGATGGAGGCGCCTCCAAGCTAGCAGCTTGAATTCCAGCTTGCTTCTTTGCTTCGCTTTGACTTCCGACGTTTCGATCTTTTGGATGATTGCGGCCAACCGGAATAGGGCTCATCGGAACCCAATTCCCGGCCTTCTCCTCGAGCAGGTTTTCGTCCGGCTTCTCGTCCCTCGAACGTCGCGTATGTTCTTCTCGCTCCACCAGAGTACTCTTCCGCAGCTCTCTCGTCCTTCGGACGCACCGAGCCCGTCGGCTCCCTTCCCGTGTCGTCCTTCTCGCTAGCTGCGTCTTCCGCTTGACTTCCTGCGCTCCTAAGCTCCTGCACACTCAGACACAGGGATCAAACAAAGCAGGACCTAACCAACTTAGTTGATCACATCAAAACACCCACGGGGACCAACAATCTCCCCCTTTTTGATGTGCATCAACCCAAGTTCAAGTTAGGGTAAAAATAGACAGAAAAGTAATTTTAAAAGAAAAATTACTAAACTCACATATTAAGCATTAGTTTGCAATAAATAAAATTGCAACTACAAAAAGAATATTTTAAATTTTAAAAAAAAATTCTCCCCCTAAATATGTACTTTTCTAAGCTTGTACCTTTCTCTCCCCCTTTGATCACAGCAAAAACGGGGTAATAGAAAAAAAAATTTTGCATAGAAAAATTCTAAGATATTTCTAATTTAAGATGAAATTAGAAAAATAGAAATTTCAAAGATATTTCTAAGTAAAATGAAGTTTTTTGGAAAAAAATTCTAAGTAAAATTTCTAAGTGAAAAAAAAAAATAATTCTAACCACAATAATTTGTTTGGATTTTTCAAAATAATTTCTAAGTAAAAAATTGATTTTTAGAAAAGAAATTCTAAGCAAAGCTTTCAAGAGATATTTTTCTAAAAAAATGAATTTCTAAGGAAATGTTTAAAAACTTTTCAAAGCATTAATTCCAATTTTAATGCTTTTATCAGAAAGTTAATTAAACATTTTCATTTCGATATTTCGGCTTCCAGGTCGTAGCGAGGCACTAGACCTTCTTGGTTATTGGAGCAACAACCACTTTCTTAGACAAAACTTCCATAAAGAAATTCAAAGTTTAATTTTCTTACTGTAAGCTTTAAATGAATTAATTTAGCACAGATTTCGGAACCCAATAGAGGTTCCTTCCTACAGGGTTATTCAAAAATTTCGGGGGTACATAGTTCTTGGGTACTCTTTTAAGTTGACCCTGATGGTTTCTAATGTACCAATTCAATTTTCTATAAATTTTTAATTTTGAGTTTGGAAATTTATTTGTATTTAAACATGCATCAGATTTCAATTTTTCAATTTCTAATTTTAATTTATCATTTTCTGATTTTATGCTATCGTACATCTCAAGTGGACATGATTTTGCTAATTTCATTTTCAATTCTTTATTTTCTTTTTCTAATTCGAATAAATCTTTAGAAAGAGATTTAATAAAGTGAAAAGACTGAGTCGGGGTTAGATTTCGTACTTGACTTACCTGACTCGGTGAGGCTCCTCCTTCACTGCAGTTTTCCTCTTCTGATGTTCCTCCCCCTTCATCAATACTCATCTCTGAGCTTGACTCTTCTTTCAGCTGATGGTTAGCTATTAGAGCTATCCCCGAGAATTCTTCGGCGTCTGATTCGGAGGATGAGTCTGACCAAGTGGCCTTTAGGTTCTTGTATTTGGAGGAATCTGGTTTCTTGTACTTGGTCTTTGCCTTCTCCTTTTGCTTGCTCTTCAATTTCGGGCAGTCATCCTTGATGTGCCCTTCTTCGTTGTAGTTGTAGCAACGAGTGGTTCTTCTTTTTCTCTCATGCCTCTGCGATCTAAATTTGTTAGATTTAAAAAATTTATTGAAGCGTCTTACCAGTAGTGCCGCTTCTGATTCGTCAACCGAGGCTTCGGAGTCAGAACTGTTCATTTTTGCCTTTAAGGCAATGTTCTGACTCGTCTTCTCTACTCCATTGGGCTCTGAAACTCGAGATTTGTGAAGTTCAAAAGTGGAAAACAATTGTTCTAGAGTACTTACCTCGAAGTCCTTAGAGATGTAGTACGCATCTACTAAGGAGGCCCACTCTGGAGTTCTGGGAAAGGCGTTGAGTGCGTATCGGATCGAGTCCTGGTTCATTACTTCTTCTCCAAGATTGGTTAGTTGCGTGATCAACTCTTTGATCCTTGCTTGGAGTTGCTCTACCTTCTTGCCTTAATTCATCCAGAGGTTTGTCAACTGAGTCCGGAGGATGTCGCGCCTGTCTAGCTTTGCTTCGGAGGTACCTTCGTGAAGCTCCAGGAATTTCTCCCAGAGATCTTTCGCGGAGTTATAGCTTCCGATCCGATTTACCTCCTGAGGTGGCAGTACATTGAGTAAATGAAACTCAGCCTTTCCGTTGGTGACGAAATCGGCTTGCTCCATGTGTTTTCTTCTTTATCTTTCGGCGCTGCAAAACCATATTTCATTGTAATAAGAATATTAAAATATGTTTTTAAAAATACCTCCATTTTTCGTTTCCATGTGGCAAAATCTCCGTCGAACTTTGGAGGATGAATATTTGCTCCGGCCATCATCTTGATCGTTGTGCTTCAGTCGGCAGTTAGTCCTTCTGAGGCGGTCTGACTCTGATACCAATTGTAGGTGCAGCGGAGGCCGGCAAGAGGGGGGGTGAATTGCTCCTGAAAAATTAAAACTATACCCTCCTCGGAATTTAACTCAAAGATAAAAGCAGTAGTAAAATAATAGCAACTAAATTAAGGAGACAGAAAATAAATTAGAAACAGAATTTAAGCTGGTTACAACCAAGAGGGTTGTTAATCCAGGGCAATGAAAAGCGCACTAACAAAAATCTCCTTCTCTGAAGGCAAAGAAGCCTTTTACACTTTTGGAAACCCACTAGTTGCTTAGGAATTGCTTACAGTATTGATTGCTTGAGTTGTAATGAATTCCTAGCTCCAGGGGTCCCTTTATAGCTCTTGGAAATTCTATCTCGGAGGTCCAGGGTGCCTCCAATAGAGGTCCAAGGCGCCTCCAAGGGGTGAGCGGATAAAACTTTATCCGGAGCGCAAACGGTCAGTTTTGACCAATTGAAGGCGCCTTCAACAAGGCTAAAGGCGGCTTCAAGCTGGAGGCGCCTCCAAGCCTGATGGAGGCGCCTCCAAGCTAGCAGCTTGAATTCCAGCTTGCTTCTTTGCTTCGCTTTGACTTCCGACGCTTCGATCTTTTGGGTGATTGCGGCCAACCGGAATAAGGCTCACCCGAACCCAATTCCCGACCTTCTCCTCGAGCAGGCTTCCGTCCGGCTTCTCGCCCCTCGAACGTCGCACACGTTCTTCTCGCTCCACCGGAGTACTCTTCCACAGCTCTCTCGTCCTTCGGACGCACCGAGCCCGTCGGCTCCCTTCCCGTGCCGTCCTTCTCGCTAGTTGCGTCTTCCGCTCGACTTCCTGCGCTCCTAAGCTCCTGCACACTCAGACACATGGATCAAACAAAGCAGGACCTAACCAACTTGGTTGATCACATCAAAACATCCACGGGGACCAACACTCTCGATCTCACTGCCAAGTGTCGGGTCCTCTCGACCCACTTGGTCTTTCCATCTGAGTTCCACGATCTGCTAAGACTTCTCCTGTCTAGCCTTTAACTAGGTCTTTCCCAGTTGAGTAAGCAGTCTGCACACTTAGTTAACTTGTTAGATCACAACAAGACTTAATTTGAACCTTTGACAACATCAAAACTTAGGTTTGATTCTGGTGCAACTTGCACCAACAATCTTCCCCTTTTTGATGTTTGACAACTAAGGTTTAAAGTTAAGTTAAAATATACAAAAATAAATAAGTAAACATTTTTAATTTTTAACTCTTCTCCTAAGTTAAACATCTCCCCCTGAATTCACTATCTCTCCCTCTTTGACATACATCAAAAAAAGAGGAAACAACCACACTTAAGTGAAGTTTAAAATTTGAAAATATATAAAGATAAAATTATGAGAATTTAGAAATAAAAAATTTCAAATTTGTGTAAAGTAAGAGAATATTTTAAAATTTTTGTGAAGTAGAAAACATTTGAAAATTAAAGTTAAAATTTTGAAAAGATTTGGTAAAATAAAATTCTAAAGAAATGCTTAAAAAGTTGAAAATATTTGAAAAGTTTTAGTAAAGTTTAAATTTTGAAATTTTTTAGCAAAGTTAAAATTTGGAAAAAAAAAATCGTAAAGTAAAATTTCATTAAGTGTTAGCAAGTTTAAAATTTCAAATTTGTAAAGTAAATAATATTGAAAATTTTAGTAAAGGTGAATTTTAAAAAAACTACTTAGGAAAAAGTTTGAAAAATTGTAAAGAAAATAATTTGAAGGTGTTTGGAAATTATAGATAAAATTTAGAAAGATTTCAAAAGTAAATAATTTTCAAAATATTTTGTTAAAGGTTTAAAAAGAAAGGAAAGGATTTTGAAAATTGGTAAGACAGAAAATTTAGCTTGATGCTCCCCTTAAAATTGATAATTTCCTAAAATTCTAAGCATGGTTCAAAGACTAAAAAACATTGTCTTTATGATGAAATGTTCAACCTTTGTACAAAGCTAACTACCACAAGATAGTAGCTATTGACTCGGGTTGGTCAATTTGAGTATTTTGGGACTAACTAAGTTGCTACTAGCTAGTAAACTCAAATTGATTAATGTATGTTGTTTAAAACCCAGATTTATAGCAAACCCAGATTTATAGCGATGCACTGACATAAGCATCTAAAATCTTAGGCTAAGTCCTAAGCATCTCACACCGTTTTAAGTTTCACAAGCAAGGGACCCTACTGTGCTTGTGAGATGCTGGCTGTTAAATCTATAGGATCATGCAAATTTACAGTAAGATCTAGGCTACTCCAAGACAAACTATTTTGAAAAGTTTTGAAAGTAAAATTTTGAAAGGGAAAATTTTACAAAAAAAAATTAATTAAGTTTTGAAATAATTTTTAATTAAGTTTTTTTTTTAAAAAAATAATTTTTAATTAAGTTTTGGAACAATTTTTAATTATATTTTTTAAAATAATTTTTAATTAAGTTTTAATATAATTTTTAATTAAGTTTTTTTAAAAATAATTTTTAATTAAGTTTAAGTTTTTAAAATAATTGAAATCAAGTTTTAAAATAATTTTAATTAAGTTTTAAAATAATTTTTAATTAAGTTACAAAATATTTTTAATTAAGTTTTAAACTAATTTTTAAGTTAATCATGTTTTAGTTAAATTTGAAAAAGGTTATTGAACTCATGTTAGATTCAAACTTAGCTTTGGGTTAATTAAGCAGACTTCCTAAGGATAAGTTTTCAGTTCAGTGGCGAGACATATGATCTTCTTATGTATCAACAGTGGACCACTTGCTGAATACTTTCCAAAATAGTCCTGCCCAAAAAACTTAATACTAGATTTTGGTATAACTAGCCCATGTTTGACTGGGGTAGCTTCGGTCAAATCCACTAAGTCTAGTGCACTAGATAGAATACACAAGATTCAACCTAATTAAACATGTCTTCGGCAAAGCTTCCTTGACGTACTATCATCTCAATCAATTCCGATGCTATGTTATAGGGTTGGGCAAACTTTTTTAACTAACTGTTCTAAGCAAAAAGTAAACTTAATCCTAATCATGTAAAGTTGGTTAATTAAGTTGGTTGAATCATTCTTCTAATTGCTCCCCCTGAGTCATAGCTTAGATATGGTCTATCTAAGTAGTAATTTGACTCTTAGGGATCAAATAGAGATGGTTTAGTTGGTTTAGTTAAATATTTTATTGGAACCCATGCTTGGACTTGACTTTTAACATTTTGACTAATTAAGGACAAATATGGTTTGTTTGTTTGATTTGGTTTATAGTCAAGTCCTGATTTATTGTAAACGACTCGTTGTGATCCAAGTACCATGTTTAGACTCTTGGATCTCAGTTCAAGCTTTTCCAACATTTTTTTGAGTCGCTCGGCTTGATCTTTCAAGTTGGAGTTTTCTTCCTCAAATTTTGCAACTTGAGTTGAAGTTCCGACTTGAACTTGGTTAGTCGAGTCACTCAAGTTACCTTGCTTCTTAAGGTGGTTTATTTCCTTAAGTAGCAAGTTATTTTGTTTTTCAAATTTTGATAATTTTTTAAATAAACATTTAACTACTTTAAGCAAATTTGACTTTGAATAAATCGTTACCATATTTAGACCTTCGAAAACGGATGTGGATCCGTGGCTTTTATCGGACTCAATGTCGATCTCGAATTCGTATTCTTCCTCGGATTCAAAATCTTCATTTCTTGCCATAAATGCAAGATGGCTCGAGTGCTTCGTTTGCTCTGTCTCAGATTCGTTAGAAGATGTCTCGTCCCATGTCACTTGGAGGACTTTCTTTCTTCTTGTCGACTTGGACTTGGGGTCTTTCTTCCTTCCGATTTGGGCATTCGTTTTTGAAATGTCCCTTCTTGTTGCATCCATAACAAATCATTCCTGATTTGTTTTGCGTTTTATTGATTGGTGTCCTTTTGATGCTTCTTTTGAATTTCTTCTTTGTTAGCTATCTCTGGACCATGTTGAGCAGTTCTTCTTCATTTGTTGAATCAGAGTCTGACTCACTTTCTGATTCGATCTTTGTTCTTGATTTGGTTTCCTTGCTTGGACTTGCATACAAAGCGACTCCTTTCTCGATTTGGCTCAAGTTAGATTATTTGTGTAATTCTAATTCATAAAATAACTCATCTAGTTTAAGAATTGAAAGATCCTTAGAAACTTTATAAGCATCAACTATTGATGCCCACAAAGCATTCCACGGAAAAATATTTAGTGCGTACCTTATTGTGTCGCGATTCTCCAGATTGTGTCCGATCAGATGGAGGTCGTTGAGGATTTCCTTTAGTCGAGCATGTTTGCGAAGCCGTCTCTTTGGGAAGTATTTTAATATTAAATAAATTATTCAAAAGTAGGTCTCTTTTATTTACCTTAGACTCATCGGTCCCTTTGTGTAGCTTTACCAGACAGTCCCATAGTTCTTTAGCTTTGTCGTATGGATTGACTCGATTCAACTCCTCCATTGTGAGCTTGCACTGAATGGTGTTGATCGCCTTATAGTTTAGTTGTGCCTTCTTGATCATTGGGGGAGTCCAATCTTCTAGTTCTAGTGTCACTCCATCTTTTGTTGGAGATGTGTAGCCTTTTAGTATTGTAAACGACATCTCAATATCAGATTTAAGATATCACTCCATTCTGTTCTTTCAATAGCTGAAGTTCTCTCCTTTGAATAGTGGAGGTCGGATGGTGCTGTACCCTTCTTGGTAGGAGTTTGTCATACTTGTAGTCAGAAAAATAATAAAAGAGATTTCCAAGACTTTCGTCTTGTGATTAGCAGCGCAAGATAAAAGAAATAAGAGTAAAGAAAATTTTAAAGGAAAAGAGGAAGTTTTTAAAAGTGCTCGAAAAATGATTAAGTACTTTTAGAACAACAAGGCTCTGATACCAATTGTAGGATCGAAAGAGTGTGATAGAGAGGGGGGGGATGAATATCGTGCTTTTAAAAACTTTTCTTTTAATCGTTTAAATCAAAGTCATGCAGCGGAAAGTAAAGAATATGTTCGGTTACTTGGTTTGAAGCTTAGGTCGACTCCTACTCCAAGGCCCGTGATCCTTGATTGCGGCAATCCACTAAAACTCTTCTTTCCGAAAATCTCGAAAAGAAGCAGTGCGTATGATATGCAAGAATATAAGATAGCAACAACCTACTATCTTATGTGAGTTTAAGTACAATGCAAGCTTTAAAATAAAAGTATATCGACACTTATATGGAAGATGAAGCTCGGTCGACACTTAAACGAAGTAGTTGCTTGTGTGAAGATGAGTTGTAGAGCAGTAGTACGAACAACAGCAACTAGCACAGAGATGAACTTTGAACCAAATAGATTTTGTTACACAGTCTTGGACCTCGGACTCACTTTTATAAGTCGTCGACGTTCAGTCGATCGAACCAGCTTCCTTCCATCTTCCCTGAGATCTGATGCTGATTCAATCTTTGACATTTAATGACATTAAAGTGTTCGGTCAACCGATCATTTTTTTGGTCCACCGAATAGAGAATTTCCCTGTTCGTCGAGATTCGCACTTAATGCTGCATTGATGAGGTGATCGTTCAATCGACCGATCTCTTGGTTCGGTCAACTGATCAACTTAGTTTCCTTCTCTGCTTCTGACCGAACTGATATGTGCCACATCGTTAGGGTTTGATTGATCGATTCTTTAGTTCGGTCGACCGATCAAGCTTGATTAGATTTTGTTCTGCTTTGATCTGAATTGGTGTCTGTTCTGAGTTAGCCTTGTTCGATCAATCGATCATCGGGTTCGGACGACCGATCAGGCTGAACTTGCAAAATAATGTTAGACAATAATTCTGCAAAATAGATATTATTGTTGGGACCTTGACACCCGCTAAAGGGGGGGTGAATACTATCTCACCCAAAATGTCGCTTCCTACAATGGTTAGTACGCATAGCGGAATAAAAAAACAAATACTAACAATAGAAAGCAAATCTAACACGTTGATTTAACGTGGTTCGGAGATAAAGCTCCTACTCCACGGCTATCCGTAAGGTGGACGATCCCGATTCGTCGGTCGATGACTCCCCGAAGAACTTCCAGCTAGCTCACGTAGCTCCTTGTGGGTGGAGAAATCTCGCCACAACCTCGTACAAGCACGCTAGATCACTTGGACACTTGGAGACTCTAATTAGGGTTAACCACCACTAATTTCGTTAACCTCAACCAAGCTCCCAAGGCTTGATTATATAGGCCACGGGTTGAAAAATTCCGCCTATCAGTCGATTGCCAAAACCATCAGTCGACTGCCCTCTTGTGGAAATTCGACCGTTACATCCCAACGACTCAATACCAGTCGACTGCTAAAGTATCAGTCGACTGCTCCACACTGCCCGAGCTAACAGAAGCATTCTGTTCGGTCGACTACACCAGTCGATTGATGAAACCACCAGTCAACTGCTATAGTACTGCTATAATAACACTACAGTAAAACTCTAATTCTAGGATTTTACCCTCGAGTGCATTCACTCAGCACTCGTCCTCGCCCGACCAACCTAGACCTAGCCTTCTAGCCTCCTCTATCAGCCTTGCGTCCCTCGGATGTCTCCCCATCCTTCACAACTTGCCTTCTGGAGCTTCCATCGGTCTTGTCATTATTGTCGGGTCTTCCTTTACCAAGATGTCACACCTCCGGGACTTCGCTCATTGACAAGTCACACTTGGACTTACGTTGCCAAAACTACATGCTTGGACTTACACCGTCAAGACTCATTCTTGGACTTTCCTCCTTTGCCAAGATCACACTTGGACTTTTCTTGTTGTACTTGTATCCTGCACACTCACAATGCATATCAAATACAACAATGAACCTAACTTAAACCTTTACCCAAACATCAAAACCTAGGGTACCCAGATTGCTCTAACAATCTTCCCCTTTTTGATGTTTGGCAACTCGTTTAAGTTAGGGAAATAATAATAATGTAAATAAATATGTAATCTACACATGCATAAATCATGGAACATAATCCTAGGCTCCCGCTTCACCTAAGCTCCCCCACAAAAGCCAAACTTCTCCCCCTTTGCTAATAAATGAGGAATCACTCCCCCTTCTCCTAAGCTTTCCCTTGAGTTAGGATTTCTTGCAAAGGTATGTAGCTTTCCCACTTAAATCTAAACTTCTCCCCCTTTACCATACATCAAAAAGAGCTCCAACAATATCCTAATTATTGGACTATTTGATCTCTAATGACCATAAACATCATATATTAACCCCCCATAAGATTACATACATGCTCCTCACTCTTTTGTCATTTTCTAATGCTGGAAATATTTTCAGACCGTATCAGTCGACTGCTATAAGTCTCAGTTGACTGTCATCGTCAAAATGAACTTACAGAGACATTCTGTGCTCGTGAACAGTGTTATCAGTCGATTGTTACTTTATTTTTGAAAAAATTAGTCTTTTTTGGCCAACTTCAGAAATACACCAGAAATTCTACAAACTTTCAAAAATTCTCAAATTTTATGGAGAAGTCTATTTTAACCTTGTCTACTTGGGAAAAATATATATAAAAATATTTTTATCATAGATCCCAAGATTAACACAAAATTCAAAACTACCTAAATAGTTCAATTGAACCTTGACCTAAAGTCCTAGTTTTGGCTTCCTCTTGATGTATCTGCCTATACTAAAATATAATACATCTTTTGCATTAGTTTATATGACATCTATACATCAAAAATTAATTTTCATGCAATATGAACCCAATTCATATTTTCATGCATGAAACTTAACCCAATTGTGTCAACCAACTACAATAGAGACTTAAATCCATCTCTAATCCCTTTGGCATATATTGGTTCACTTGAGATCATTTATCATATGCCCCAAATATTTTTTGAGCTCTCCTTTGAGCTCTTAATCTTATCCACCTCCCTATGTGACTCATTTACTATGGCTAGGCCACTTCGGTGCACCTCGGGTGACACTTGACCTACAAAACTCACATTCATAACCTTAGACACCTTGTCTTTGGTTAGTTTTTTCCTGTCCTTCACCTTGGACACCTTATCCTTACCATAATTATATGACACCCTAGCATATGCCTTCTTATTGGCCTTGGATGACTATCCCTTGTCCTTGGTCACACCTCCCTTACCAATGTCATGTGCTACCTTAGCACTTGACCTCCTTTTGGTCTTGAAGAGACCTAATTTGACATTTTTGGGTCTTTGACCACCCAAATACATGTCAAGTCCTTTAGGTCCAATAATGAACCTCTCTAGGACTGATGTACGTAGATATTATGATCGTTTATGCATGTTTTAACGCACATTCACTTGCTTAATTTGCATATATTGTTTACACAAATCATCTCTCTTATTGTTTATTTTGCATTAACTACTCTTTTGTCGGAGATTTGCTCTTTGTTTGGTTTTGTGTTGATAGGGATAACTTTTGGAGCGAAAACAGTGATTGTCGACGCATCGGAGCTTGACACCGATCGTGCAACCCTGTACAGCCGTGTGGTCATTCCCGAGAGAGAGTAGCACCCAGTCGTGCAACCTTGCACGGTCGTGCCTCACGACCAGTAGCCAAGAAGCACACGACCGTGTGAACCTCACACGACCGTGCAATGCAGACCCGAGTTGAAGGAAGACATGACCGTGCGGATCTCGCACGACCGTGCAACTCAACCTGAAGGGAAGAGGAAGTTGGTCATGCGGATCTCGCACGACCGTGCCACTCCACCCGAAGAGAGGGAGGAGCTGGCCGTGCGGATCTCGCACGGTCGTGGCACGAGCCGTGTGGCACCCGTGCCTTAGCCTATAAAAATGGGCCTTTAACCCTTCTCCGGGGGGAGGCGAGCCGTCAGAGAGAGAGAGAGATATATATACCTTGGTGTCATTTCATGCCGTCCCGGACCTCTGTTCGATGATCCGAGATCACCTCCATCACCGTATCAACTCCAGAAGTAAAGGATATGATCCGAAGATCACTGGACGACATTGAATAAACATCCCTTTTCCCTCTCTCTTCTTGTTTGGGATTATATATCTAATTATACTATGTCTTCGGGTTTTTCTCTCGTGTCTATGGAGTAGATTCTTTGTTGTAGGATCAGGGAGTAGTTGTGAATAGGTATTGATATAAGACTCATGTTTATGCCTTTTTCTCATTGAATGATTTCACTTGCCTTGTTTCTATTTGATATGCATGAAACTTGTTTCAAATTACCATGTCGTATTAATTGATTGTGTAGGAATTACTAATTTCATAAAGATAGGATCTTAGATCGTATACCCGAGGGGCCCTAGTGACAGGGGTAATCCATTCATGGACATCTAGGATACTCCCTTGAAAGGAGAGGTAATTTCACACAAGTAGGAAACCAAACCAAACCCCTATCTCTATCCTTAATGATACCGATCAGATTCGTATTCTTGTGATCTACCGAGGCGCCCTAGTGACAGGGGTTAACCGTAACAGGATTTCATAAGAATCTTCTCTGTTTAGTGCTTAAGGGTAGTAACTTGAACTTCTAATGAGTACGTGTTGATTGACAATGAGGAAAGGATAGAACATGATACATCAACTACCACCACAACGAAACCAAACTCCTAGAGCTCTTCCCAAGCCGAGTAAAACTCTCTCTCTCTCTCTCTCACACACACACACACACACTAGTTCTCACATCTACTTCCCAAGTTCTTTTCTTCTTAAGAAATAGTTCACCTACAACCATTGGTAGTTTAGCTAATTCTACGTGTACAATCGCTAGTGCTTATAACCAGTCCTCATGGGATCGATAATATTTTATTACTGACGACGTATTCGTGCACTTGCGGAAATGTAATAAGGACTTTCTCCATTTCCTCAAGCTTTGCCTTCAAGGTTTGATTTTCCAACTCTAGGGTTCTAACCCTAAAGTCAACATGTTCACCTTGGACTTTCCTAGACCTACCCACCTTCCTAGGCATATGTCTCCCTTTCTTGGGATTAATAATGCTTAGGTTTTCACCTACTTTCCTTCCCTTTGGCAAAGTGGTTTGAGTCTTATTAGGTCTACTCTTACTAGATTTAGCATGAATAGGTCTTCTAGGGTAATCTCCTACACTAACCCTATTTCTATCATTATATCTAAATCCATGATTATGGTTGGGTAAATAATAAAAATTATTTATAGAATGCATGGAAGAATTTAAATTTGAACTCAAATTCATGTTAGGGTTTACCTCCCTTACCATTGAAGCTCTCTTCTTCTCCTACTTCTTCAATTGCGCCAATTTCTTGAGCTCTCCTCTCTTTGGGCACTTTGTGTGGTAGTGTCCCCACTCACCACATGTGAAACACCAAATGTGCTTCTTTTCCTTCTTCTTCTTCCTACAACTCACATTAGTTTCTAAATTAACTTTAGTGAGTTTAGGGTTTACCTCCTTTACCTTCTTGAGCGAAGGACGCCTACTCTTGTAGTACCCTATCTTGCAACACTCAAAGCATTTGATGTGGTCCTTTATGCTCTTCTTGGTAGTTGAGGCGGAGGGTTGAGTTTCCAAGATCTCCTCTTCCTTGGATTGCTCTTCTTTCTCTTCACTTAAAGATGTGGACGGTTCCACTTCTTCCTCCCTTGATGATGTGGATGATACCTCCTCATCTTCCTTCTCCTCCTCAGATGTTGAACCCGTGTCAACATCCAATTGATTCTTTTCTTCTTGGACCAATGAGCCATTCTCTTTGGGCTCCTCTTCTTCTTGGATTTGTGTAGGACTCTCATGAAGGGCAATTACATTTTTCCAAAAGTCACTTGCATTCTCGTATTCACTTACATTCAATATCGCATTAGGAGACAATAAATTAATTAAAATTCTAGTTACCTCCTTGTCTGTCTCCGATTGCTCCCTTTGCTCCTCAGTCCAATATCGAGATCGGAGACGCTTTCCGTTCTTGTCCGTTGGAGCTTTAAACGGTTCCTCCAACGCAATCCATTGGTTCCAATTCATTTGGAACCACATCTTCATGAGCTTCCTCCAATAGTCGAAGTCCTCGCGCTCGTATGGAGGTGGGATTTGGATGTCCCATCCTAGCGGACCTTCCGACTCCATCTTCTTCCTCTAGCACTTGCTCCCTTGGCGATTAGTCTAACAAGAGCTCACCTTGCTCTGATACCACTTGTTGGGATCTTGACATCCACTAGAGGGGGGGTGAATAGTATCTCACCCAAAACATCGCTTCCTACAATGGTTAGTACGTACAACAGAATACAAAAATAAATACTAACAATAGAAAACATACCTAATACGTTAATTTAACGTGGTTCGGAGATAAAGCTCCTACTCCATGGCTGTCCGTAAGGTGGACGATCTTGATCCGTCGGTAGATGACTCCTCGGAGAACTTTCGGCTAGCTCGCGTAGCTCCTTGTGGGTGGAGAAACCTCGCCACAACCTCGTACAAGCACGCTAGATCACTTGGGCACTTGGAGACTCTAATTAGGGTTAACCACAACTAATTTCGTCAACCTCAACCAAGCTCCCAAGGCTTGGTTATATAGTCCACGGGTTGGAAAATCTCGCCATCAATCGACTGCCAAAACCATCAGTCGACTGCCCTCTTATGGAAATTCGATCGTTATATCCCAACGGCTCGATACCAATCGACTGGTAAAAGTATCAGTCGACTGCTCCACACTGGCCAAGCAAACAGAAGCATTCTGTTCGCTCCCAGTCAACTACACCAGTCGACTGATGAAACCACCAGTCGACTGCTACAGTACTACTACAGTAACGCTACAGTACTGCTACACTAACGCTACAATAAAACCATAATTCTAGGATTTTACCCTCGAGTACATTCACTCAGCACTAGTCCTCGCCCGACCAATCTAGACCTAGCCTTCTAGCCTCCTCCATCAGCCTTGCGTCCCTCGGATGCCTCCCCATCCTTCACGTCTTGCCTTCTGGAGCTTCCATCGATCTTGTCATTGTTGTCGGGTCTTCTTTGCCAAGATGTCACACCTCCGGGACTTCGTCCATTACCAAGTCACACTTGGACTTACGTTGCCAAGACTACATGCTTGGACTTACACCGCCAAGACTCATCCTTGGGCTTTCCTCCTTTGTCAAGATCACACTTGGACTTTCTTTGTTGTACCTGTATCCTGCACACTCACAATGCATATCAAATACAATAATAAACCTAACTTAAACCTTTTCCCAAACATTAAAACCTAGGGTACCTAGATTGCTCTAACAATTATCACAATAATAATATATCTAATGCATGAGTAATAATAATAGACAGTTCAACTGTCTTGATCTCAACTTGAAAATTTTTCCGGTTTCTTCAGTTAGATCAACAACCTTAGGTTGTTCCTTTTAGGAACACGATTTCACTGTCACTCCTTCAGTTGCTTACCTCAACCTACGTGCCAAACGTTGATCTTCCAGATCTGTTTAGACTTTTCACTTAGCCTTGATCGGCTCGCCAAGACTGTCTCTCTTTCTTCGGTCCTCCAGACCTCTCGATCTCACTGCCAAGTGTCGGGTCCTCTCGGCCCGCTTGGTTTTTTCACCTGGATTCCATGATCTGCTAAGAATTCTTCTGCCTAGCCTCCAACTAGGTCTTTCTCGGTTGAGTAAACAGCCTGCACACTTAGTCTACTTGTTAGATCACAACAAGACTTAACTTGAATATTTGACAACATCAAAACTTAGGTTTGATTCTGGTGCAACTTGTGTAGGATCGAAAAGAATTTAGATATCTCCACAATGACATGATATTGTCCACTTTGGGCCTAAGCCCTCATGGTTTTGCTCTTGGGCTCTACCCAAAAGGCCTCATGCCAATGGAGATATCTTTCTCTTATAAACCTATGATCTTTTCCATGTGTTTTCAATGTGGGACTATGTTTGTAACCTTGCAACCCCAACAATCCCCCCATCAAACAAAGGACCACAGGCTTCCCACGTCCGATCCTCGACCCATAAGGACTTCTTGCCCCTCGGTCCACCCGACCTACTAGGACTTCCTTGCCTAGCCACAACTAGGACTTCATGCCTGGTGTCTGGTCCTCTTGATCTGAACATAGGAGCCCCCACTTTCTTTGTTCAAGGTCAATATTGTACCCACATGGCTCAATCGGTGGTTAAACCTTCTGGCAGTCCGGACTCTGATACCAATTGTAGGATCGAAAAGAATTTAGATATCTCTACAATGGCATGATATTGTCCACTTTGGGCCTAAGCCCTCATGGTTTTGCTCTTGGACTCTACCCAAAAGGCCTCATGCCAATGGAGATATCTTTCTCTTATAAACCCATGATCTTTTCCATGTGTTTTCAATGTGGGACTATGTTTACAACCTTGCAACCCCAACAACTTGCACCAACAGACAATTCTGGACTACGTACATACGGATCTCTAGGACCAGCTAATGTAGCATCACGTAAAAGATACTTGTATTTTATGAGTTTTACTGATGATTACTCATGAAGGTTTAGGTATACTTCATGCATCACAAGTGGAAAACTTTTACGAAGTTTAAACTATGAAAAATTGAAGTAAAGAACTAGACCGAAAGGAAGATTAAATATATTAGGCCAGACAATGGAACTGAGTACACAAATTTAAAATTTCAAGAATTTTGTGAGTAGTATGGGATAATGAGGTATTTGTCGGTTCGAAAGGTTAAAAAGATAATCATTGAGAATGTAAGATGTCTCAAGCTGAATGCAAGGTTATCAAAGAATTTTTGGGTGGAAGCGATTAACATGACATGTTAATTCATTAATAGATCACCAAAAATAACACTAGAAGGTAAACTATCAGAGGAAGTATGAACAGGAAATCCAGTAGATTACTTTCACCTTTGAGTTTTCGAATGTCCAGCTTATATACATATATCTAATGAGGAAAGATCAAAGTTAGATGCGAAGTTAATGTTGGATCGAGAAGCGCTAGAGGGGGGGGGGGGTGAATAGCGCTCGTGGCTATCTTGTTCGATTATCGGAATCGTAAGAATTATCGGAGTAATTAAGCAGCGGAATAAAACAAAGTAAGCACACAGAGACAGGAGGATTTTTACTTCGTTCGGAGCCTTGATCGACTCCTACTCGAAGGCCCGCGATCCTTGATCGCTTCCGGTGGGCAACAACTATAAGCTCGTTAAAAGATTACAATTATGAGTACAAATAAAAGCTATAAATATTATACCGACAACAAGAAATGCTAATTCTGAAGCTTCGGGTCGTCGGGCAATTGTAGCAGCACTTCGGAGCGTCTTTTGGAGCAGCACGTTGATGAAAGATCACTTGGAATTCATTTTTTTGAAGTGCTGGTTGAAACCCCCTTATAAAGGGTGTTCAAGGCGCCTCCATGCTGCCCGGTCTTCCGCGTGGATCAAAACTGACCTGGTCGAATTTCATCCATTCAAGGCGCCTTATATCCCTATCAAGGCGCCTTCCAAGGCGCCTTCTGCCTTCTCCAAGGCGCCTCCAATGGTGCTTCGCAGCCAGCTCAACCTTTGCATCCGAGGCGCCTCCAAGCTCCATGGAGGCGCCTCGGACACTGTTCATCCGAGGCTTTAGGTTGCTCCTTTGCTCCTGCAAGATGCGTTAGTCCCAAACACTATCCTGCAACACAAAGTTAGCACAATAAACATTATAAAAGAAGTATAGACAGTCTCCGGACTGTCCGAGTCTGACTTCGGGTTTCCAACCGGAAACCCTAGGTCGACCCGACGCCTACTGTTCCCTCTACGGAGAACGCGTCCTCACCTACTCCACTCAGGAGATTTACCTGTTGCCAGTCGATCCTCGAGATCGACTGGACTTTTGCTCAGCACTCGATGCTTCCGGACTTTCTGCTGGACATCCGCTTCCCCGGCTAGTCCAGTCTTTCACCTGGTTCGCGACACCAGGACTTTTCACCTAGGGTTACCACCCCCTAGGACTTTTGCCTGAAGCCATCGACCTGCCAAGACTTTCCGCATAAGGTTACCACCCCCTATGACCTAGGGTTACCACCCCCTAGGGTTTTCCCTTTGCCTAACCGTAGCTAGGACTTTCCTGAAATCCTCAAGTAGATTTGTTAGACTACAAAACATCTTAACTTTGAATTCTTTGCCGTTATCAAAACACGAGTTCGATCGTCGGATGCTTCCCGCACCAACAGTTAAAGCAATACATTTTTCTAGGGTATTAAAAATGAGTTAAAGACTTCAAACTTTGAGATTCTAAGATAAACAAGATGGTGATTAACAGAGATGTGATGTTTGATGAGAAGACCATGTTACAAAGTACTCAAGAAGATGGAAGGGAACATCACAGAGCAAGCAGAAGGATGTTGTACAGGTAGAGCTAGAAACTCATGACTATGATAATGATAGCTCAGGGCACACAGAATATCACACTAGAGTATTAGGTAATGCTCGATGTGGTTGCGTGCTAAAGCATGTTTCGTAAACATGCACAAGAGAAGATAAAATAATAATTCCTAATTATTACAACCCACACACTACACGCATACAAGGATATATGCTATACAAATATGATCACAATATAAAATTTATGGAAAGTAAATTTACGCTAGGTATACCTGATCAATAACATGCAGTCGAAATGACATCAACCAAAATAATGCTCTCGAGCCTCGTCTCTATTTATATCCACGCCAAGCTTTTGTCGAGACGACTTCATGAAGCCACGAGTCATTTATCTCCAATCGGTACTAGTCAAGAGTAAAGATAATGCAATCCGAGAGAACTCCCATGACACGATTTGGTGGGCGGTGTGAGATTGAAATCGTCGACACTGAATTTGTTGACTCCGAAATCATTGGCACCAAATTCGTCAGTGCAAAATTTATCGGCGCTAAATTCGTTGGCACTGACTTCATCGGCACTGAACTCGATGCCTGGAGATGGCCGGTGGTAACTCTTGGGTGGTAAGAGCTTGGGTGACGGCTAGAGAGAGGGAGAGGGAGAAGAGGATAAAAAGAAGCTCTAATCAAATTAGAGTTTTCTCTCAAAAAATAAAATCACTCATCTCTTCTCATAAAAAGGTATTTATACACCTCTACATGACTTGGGGAGCAAGTCATCTCCCAAACTCAATAAGCAAAGTCAGCATGCTCCATTGCCATTAAGATTAAGTTTAGTTCAAAATCAAATTATCTTGGTTCATAATTAAACCAAACCCTTTTAGTTTATTATGAAATCAAGTTGTTTCATAACTAAACCAAATCTCTTTGAGTTTATTATCAAACCATAATAAATCCATATCTCTTACAATAGTATAACTCATCCTTCCGTTTTGACAAATATCTTTCTATATTTGTCCTTTCCATTTGGTCTAACCAAACTCTCTATCTCGATTTGAGAATCTAATTCTCAAACTTGTTTTAAGTCTCTAAGATAAACTCGTAGTGTGTATGACTTTATAGATTCCGGATTATGTTAGTCATCCATAATTAACTATTAATTATGGATCGATCATGAGTGATACCTAGTACTACATTATAATCTCCAATTGATCGAAAAATCAAACAATTAATTTCAGAACCACTTCTGAACCTTTCAGCAGTTACAGTGAGTTGTGTCTCGTTCATTTCACTCATCTTATACCCACTTGGTTCAGGACATAGTCTATGTGTCAATCCCCACTAGGTTGACTATGTCACGCCCAGACTAAAAAAATACTTCCTCATTCTAGGGATTTAAATTACTCGTACATGTGCCCAAAAGTATAATACTCTTAACATGTGATGCTTTGGCCAAAGACTTTGAGTAATAATCCTGACAAGTGGCCATAGGGTATACATCTCCTTGCAAGGAACGGTGAATCTTCTATAATCTATCCAAACACCTTCGAACACTTCGAGTTATACCCAATCATCTTGGGTCCACACCTCTACAGAGATGTTTGCTTAAGATGTCAAAATATAAGTCTCCATGACCAAGATGACTTGAATACCTTAAGCCAAAGAAAACTTACAGCCGAGCTATAATAAAATCTTCATTGACATATCTATATATGTAGAAAATCATATGAAGTCTTATAGCAGACCACTCTAATGAACTAGTTATCATAACTAACATCTACGTTTAACTCTCAACATCTCAATGTCTCCAGTTAGTGATGAACAACTGCTTGGTTAGACCAAGGAGTATAACTCATGCTAGTCTCATAAAATCGATGATGTCCAAACTCATCACTTCATCGATTAGAGATTATTTCAATACATTCAAAATTACACATGTAGAGATGCTCACAAGTTGTAATCCAATCACAAGTTCTCTCATGTTATGAATTATATTGTGGATATTCAGTAAATGAGTTTAAGATCAAATCATACACATAGAGAATGTGCACTCAATTAGTAAAACTTTATTTATTGAATAAATAAGTACAAATCATAAGGTGATTGCCTTAGGGCACCTCTAAAATATAGCATATAACGGGAGGCAGGATGAGATGGGTCATAAAGCCACCTATCAAATACGGTTTTGAGGACTTGGTGTCTTATGCACTCATCACCAGTAGCAAAGAACCTACAACTTTTCAGGAGGCAGTTCACAGCTTTGAGAAGGATAAGTGGATGAGTGCTGTGACAAAAGTGATGAAGTCACTACATAAGAACAAAACGTGGGATCTAGTGAAATTTTCTAAAGGAAAACGAGCTATAAGGTGCAAGTCGTTGTTCAAGAAGAAGAAAGGGGTTGATAAATTAAAGGGGCTACTAGGCAAGGAATTTAACACAAAGGATTTGGTGAGGCCAAGCAGATTCTTGGGATAGAGATTTACAAGGATAGAGCTATATGGAGATTATGAGCTATGTGGAGAAGGTGTTAGATATGTTCAATATGAAGAATGTAAAGTCAGTGAACACACCCCTGACACATCACTTCAAGTTATTCGGTACATAGTGCCTAAAGATGGATGAGGAGATCCAAGATATGTCAAAGGTTCCTTATGCCAATACAATTGGTTGTCTCATATATGCCATGGTTTGCACGAGACCAGATTTAGCGCAAGCAGTTAGTATGATAAGCAAATTTCTCTTAAATCTTGGATGACTGCAGTGAAGTGAATTTTTAGATACTTGAAAAATATAATTGATTATGATATCATGTTTAGTAGACAACTACAATATCGTTTAGTTGTTGGGTACGTGGATGCAGACTATACAGGAGATTAGATGACAGGAGGTTAACTACAAGATACATGTTCACTATGGCGGGAGGACTTATCTCTTGGAAGTCTATGATTTAAGTTATTGTTGCATTGTCTACTACAGATTCGGAGTACATGGTAGTAGCCGAAACAATGAAGGAAACTCTATGACTTACACAGTTGGTCAGAGAATTGAGTGTTCAGTAAGGTGGAGTCAAGTTGTTATGCGATCGTCAGAGTACTATCTATTTAGCGAAGAATCAAGTGTATTATGCGAAAACCAAGCACAATGATGTGCAGTTTCATAAGATCAGAGAGCTGATTGTTTCCGAAGAAATTCAATTTGAGAATGCTCACACTGCAGACATGTTGACAAAACCAGTGATCACTGGGAAGTTCAAGCATTATTTGAACTTGATCTATATCTTTAGATACTAGAGGAAGAAAGCCCAGACTAGAGATACCGGTGGAGTTTTGCTCAGATACTCATGTTCTTTGAAGGGGTGAATATTCGTCAAGGTGGAGATTATTGACGGGTGACTCATATTTGAGTGAAGGCCAAGATGAGGGACGCTACAGATGAAAAGAAAGAAATGGCAAAAAAAATTCTATTACGATTTTTCATAACAGAATTCTATTAAGATTTTTCTGTAACAGAATTCTGTTATAATTTTTCATAACAAAATTATATTATGATTTTTCAGGTATGTTTGAGCATGTTGAGGATTTGATTTTATTTATAGGGATCATTGTGAACTTATTGATAGTATCGTCATTATGGTGTGGATTCTTTTATATAAAGAAAATTCTAATAAATCTTCGACTGTTTTATGAAATAGGCATATTGCCAAACCATGATAACTCTTCTCCCTCTTCTTATTCCTCATGTTTGCTCTTTCTTGTGTATCTTTATCTTGTTGCTATGTACAATCTCTCTCTTCCTTTTCTTCCGTATTAGAGGTTGGAAGATGCTATCTTCCTCTTTGCCCGACATGTACCAATGGTGTTGTATAAATTTTTATCAAAGTTGCTCTAACGGATTAAAAATTGCTAAGTAACTATAATTAAATTTTAATGTTGGTTAGAACTATTGAAATAATATTTAAAGTGATTTCAATTTAATTAAGATTAGTCTAAGTTAATTAAAATGATCAAATAATTTTAAAATATTATTTAAAACTAATATTCTAATTAGAATAATTTTAATTAAAATTATTATAGGGTGACCAAAATTGCTTAGCAAATTTTCATTTAAATTTAAATAAATCTAAATTTAATTAAAATGCGATTATTAAATAATTAAGTCCGACGTAACAGACTTGAATATCCAATGGCTGCCATCGTCTTATCGGACGGCTCACATCTCATCGTGTCGCCGCCGCCTGTCCGATAACACTCGAACTCAACCTCCACGCGGCTATCTCCCCTCTCAGGTTGCTTCTCTCCAGCCCGATCCATGTCCAGATTCCGCTCTCTCCTGCAAGCGTCAATCGCCGCTACCAAGCGAGGTACTCCCGTCTTATCGATCGCTCTCCTGAACGTCTTTTGCATTTTATGGCCGTCTCCTTTAGGGCAAGTGTCTTTCATTGATCTGTCCCGATCTAGGTTTCAGTTTATCTAGGGCAAGCGTCTTTCATTGATCTGTCCCGATCTAGGTTTCAGTTTATCTCGATAGTCTTTCCATCGCTGCTTTGAAGGTTTCAGCATCAATTTCTGTACCCTGAGCTATAATTCTATTCCTTCCGTAAGGTGAAGGCTAGAAGATGGGTTGGAGTGCTAGGAATTTATAGTCGTTGACATTTCCGGTTAGACTGCATCGCTTGTCCATTGGGTTGTTTGAATGGTGTGTGAATGTGGTGTTTTTCTATTAGTCTACTGAACTTCAATCTTATGTTCTTTTGCCCCTTCTGTAGGAATTCAAAGACGTGATTTTTTTGGATTGGTGTCTTTCCAATTGACCAAATGTTTGAACTTATGCGCTACTATCTACATTTTTATAGTTGTTAGAGGAACCTTCATAAATTCGAACATGAAAATACCTTTTGACGCTGTGTGGAAGTTTGTAGTTTCTAATATGAAGAGGTTGATAAGTTCACAACTGATTTGCAGGAAATCATATTATACTTGTTTGCTTCTTTTATGCTTGATGAAAAAAGTGCTCTATCTAGTTACAGTGTGACGATATTGCTTGTTGAGATTTACGATGTTTCTGGAAAATGAATTAGGCATAATAAACAACCTGGATCTTCAAAATACCAAATGTGCTACTTGATTGCATTTTTTTTAAAGAAAAGGTTGCTAAAAGGGAATTCTGTGTTAGATATTGATGTAATATTTTTCTCTTCATGTATTTCCATGTTATAGCACTGGCTTGGAATGTAGAAGATCTAATGCCGCCAAGTGAAAAATTTGTGTTCAACTTCAATTCAAAAGAGGAATTGAAGAGGTGGCACTTGCATTCTGACTCAGAATTTGGAGGCTTGTCTACAGCTTCTTTGGAGATCACTGATGTTGGTAGTAATGAGGTACTAAGTGGTATGGTTCTTTACTTTCTTATACATGCCTATCATTCTAGTATTATAGTTTGCTGCAAGTGCTATGTTCATTTCTGTAACAAAATCCATGCCTTTGTAACATGTCTCATACAGATTTGATGCATTGATTAATTTAATACTGTTGATCTAATCACTATGATGGATTACTTGAAACTGATATTTAGCTTATTGATTGAGGCTTTGCCCATGACGAACCAGTCATGGCCGGTACCAAGCCCGGATAAAGGAGGGTTGCGTTTGGTTGCCAGCTAGCGTTAAAACTATAGCAAATGTTCTATGAATGGATCTATTAAACTATTGTGCTAATGCTAGGTTGTTTCCTAGAAGGAACGCGTTGCAGGGTCCGACTGTAACGTCTCGGCAAGGATCGCTACATCTCGAGAACTCAGGTGTGGTGCTAAATATGCAAGAGTTCGCGTTGCAGAGTCCAACTGCAGCGTATTGACAATGACTACTACATCTCCATGAGAACTTCGATGTAGTGTTAAATAGGCAAGAGTTTTCACATAGGTTGGATAAGAACAAATATGATAGGAAAACTAATAACTTGTGATTTGAAACATGAAATATGGGAACTCTCACTAGTAAATCAATGAAGGTAGTAGATATGATGATTAGGAGAAGAATTAGTATTTTTTGTGTATAACAGATAAAATGGGTAGGCGAGAAGGTAAAGATGATAGAGAACTCATGTTTTAAGTTATGATACATAGGAAAGAATAAAGCATGAAATGGAGTGAGCATTGTTATAATAGTTTGTTAAAGGATGAAGTTGTAGTAGTTAGAAAAGGGGATAAAATTATAGTCCTTAAGATAATAGTGATGAAAGAAAGTATGAATATAATTAACGTATATGCACCGCAAGTAGGATTAGATGAAGCTACCAAATTAAGGTTTTGGGATGAGATGAAATATTATAAAACATTTCGCCAAATGAAATGATTTTAATAGGAGGTGATCTAAATCGATATGTTTGAGTGAAAAATAAAGAATATGAGAGGGTACATGGGGGTTATGAGTTTGGAACGAGAAATTAAAAAGGGAAAACTATATTATATTTTGCGATAGTATATGACCTTATATTAGCTAATACGTTTTTTAAGAAAAGAGAAGAACACTTAGTCACGTTCAAGAGTGGAAATAATAAATCACAAATTGACTTTCTTATGGTTAGGAAAAAAGATAGAAAGATTTGTAAAGATTTCAAGGTCATCCCGGGAGAAAGCTTAATTACCTAGCATAGGTTAGTAGTATTGGATATATGTCTCAAACATAGTATCAATCGAAAGAAAATATATACAACTCTTAAAATTAAGTTGTGGAAGCTAAAGGATGAAAAATAAAATATATTTAAGGAGAAGGTAGAAGTACAAATATTAGATGAAATATATGGTGACTCCAATACGACATGAGATAAGATGGTATCAAAGTTGAAAACAGTAGCTAAGAGTGTACTTGGTGAGTCAAAGGGACATGCACAATTAAGGAATCTTGGTGGTAGAATGAGAAAGTACAAGAGAAAGCGAAGGAAAAATAAACAACATATAAGGAATTATATATTTATAAGAACGCGAAATTTTTAAAAAAATATACAATAGCCAAGTAAGAGGCTAAGAAAGTAGTGAATGAAGCAAAAAAATGAAAATTTTGAACGATTATATCAAAAATTGGATACAAAAGAAGGGGAAAGAGACATTTATAGAATAGCTAAAGTGAGACAAAGGAAGACAAGAGATCTTATCCAAATAAAATGCATTAAAGATGAATATAATAGGGTACTAGTAAACGATGAAGAAATAAAAGAGTGGTGAAAGAGGTATTTTCATCAACTCTTTAATGAAGGTTTAGGTGACAAATTTAACTTAGGTAATTTAAGTAAGTTAAATGAGTATAGAAATTTAAATTTTTATAATTCAAACTTTAGAAGTAGAACAAACTTTAAATGGGATGCACAATGGAAAAGCCATTGGACCAGATAATATTTCAATAGAGATATGAAAGTGTCTAGGGAAATAAGGTATTGAATGACTTGTAACATTATTTAACATGATATTGAAAACGAAAAAAATACATGATCAATGGAGGATAAGTACTCTAGTTCCCTTATATAAGAACAAGAGAGATGTACAAAATTATGCAAATTATATGGGTATTAAACTAATGAGTTATACTATGAAACTTTGGGAAAAAGATTAGAAAAAAGATTAAGGAAGGAGATCACGGTGATTGAAAATCAATTTGGGTTCATGCTTGGAAGGTCGATAATAAAAGCTATATATATTATTAGACAACTAATTGAAAAATATTAAGAGAAAAAATAAGATCTACACATGATATTCATTGATTTAGAAAAAGCTTATGATAGAGTCCGAAGAGAAATTATATGGAGAATTCTGGAAAAGAGAGGTGTTAACGTAATATATATTGAAATAATTAAGGATATGTACGAGGATGTAACGATCAAAGTAAAGACTTTAGGTGGAGTAACTGAAGTATTTTCAATAAAGATAGGGTTACATCAAGGATCAACTCCCTGTCTTTTTACACTAATTAGTAATTATGTACGAACTTACTCACATATTGAAGACACAGTACCGTGATGCATGTTATTTGCAGATGATATTATTTTGGTAGATGTAACACGTGAAGGACTAAATGCTAAACTAAAATCTTGACGGGAAATACTAGATGGGAAATGTTTTAGACTTAGTAGAATAAAGACAGAATATATAAAATTTATGTTTATCAATATTAGATGTAATGAAATAATTGTTAAGATCGAAGATGACGAGTTGTCCAGAATCGAGAGGTTTAAATATTTAGGATCATTTTTAAAAAATGATGGAGGAATTGAGAGAGATGTCTTACATAGAATACAAGCAGGATGGTTGACATGGAGGAGAGCGTTGAGTGTTTTATGTGATCGTAAAATACCTCTAAAATTTAAAGAAAAGTTCTACAAAATCGCAATTAGATTTGTTATGTTGTACGGAGCTGAATGTTGGGCTATGACTTGAGCACATGAGCAGAAGATGTGAGTTGCAGAGATGAGAATGTTAAGGTTGATGTGTGGACATACGAGGACAGACATAATAAAAAATCAGAGCATTAGAGAGAGAGTTTGCATCTATTGAGGGAAAATTTGGAAAGACACGTTTAAGATGGTACGGGCATGTGCTTAGATGATCAATAAATGCTCCAGTTAGGTAATGTGAAACTATGACAAACACACATATCAAACGAGGAAGAGGAAGACAAAAAAAGACTTGGTTAACAACAATAAAACAAGATAAAATTTATTTAAGTATACATGATGATAGTAGGAGATAGAGCTCAATTGCATAAAAGGATCCATATAGCCGATTCCACCTAGTGAGATAAGACTTGGTTGTTGTATTGAGGAATGAGAAGGTTTTCAAGTTCAACCTATAAATTGTTTATATATTATTTCCCTAATTATCGCAATCGCAGATAAAATCACTTTGTAGTTCTCATGCATGTTGCAACTCATGGGCCAAACAATCATTTGTCAAACTATTGCATATGATGCATAGATTTGGTAAGAACAAGGGAAAGGAAAAACAATAAAAAGTACTATCCTTTCTCTCTCCTCTAGTCTACTCTTTCTGATAGAGGCTGACCATTTTTGTTTGCTAACACCAGATGTTGATTGGTGCACGTATGGGAAAGAAGACAGAAGTTGGAAAAAAGAATGAAAAGTCATGAAGCCAAAAGTGCGCTGGGCTTAGTGTTAGATAAAGGTTCCTTTTTCACTCAATAGGAAGTAAAGAAGAGTCCGTCAAAGAAAAAGTTTCATGCTATTTCTCTTGCTGAAAGTTAGATATTGCATGATCATACGGGGTGGGGTGATAGTAATTCATGCCTACATGGGAAGAAAAGAACCATATAGAGGAAAAAGGAAGAGGAAAAGAGCAAGATTCCATTTTCTACTTGGATTGGAGGAAAAGTAAGGGCAAGGAAGGGATTTTAAATTTGGTGATCTTTTCCCCAATTTTGGAAAAAGGAAGAGGAAAAGAGCAAGATTCCATTTTCTACTTGGATTGAAGGAAAAGTAAGGGCAAGGAAGGGATTTTAAATTTGATGATCTTTTCCCCAATCTTGTTTCATCCAAAGTGGATGAAAGAGTTGAAGAAGAGGGGGAAAATACTAAAAAGACTAGTTTAACCCTTCATGTCTTAGGAATGAATGATAAAATCAAATATTAGTTCACTCATTTTCCTTTCTTTCCTCTTTCCCTCTCCCTTCCTTCCCTTTCTCCCTTACCCATTACTGATGCTTTCTTCCCTTGTTTCCTCCACTCAAGTAGACATGCGATAAAAGAAAGAAACTTCTACTCTCAAGATTCTGGAACAGATTGGTTTAGACACCAAAATGCAACTTTGGGCATACAAACTTTTAAAAAAAAAATAGAAAAAGAAAAAAAAAGAAGTGATGTACAGATGATAGCATTCAGTTTTCTTGTGTAATCTATAAGCATAATTTACCTGCATTAGATCATTATGATATTTCTTTGCCAACGTTTTGATTTGGACTATAAATTTGTTGTTCACGTGTATTTTTCACATGTGAAAGTACTAATTTGACAATGAAATAAATTGTGAGAGAGAAATATTGTCGATGTGTGCCCTTTTTTGGTTATCATCATTATCAAACAATGCTAATCCCTTGAATCACTTTTTGTTACGTTAACTAGAATTTTTTTTTTACTTGGTCTCATTCTAACCTTATATGTTGTTGGTAACATTAATTAGTGTGCTGGTTTGCTGTTTGTTTAATAATAAAAATTCCAGTATCTTATCTATTGACTCAGATTCACCATGTAGCCTGGTCTAAATTTACATATTAATATTTGTTTTTGAGAAAAAAACTGGAAGCAACATGTTAATGGAAATTTAGGCTACTTTCTGGAGTTGAGTCATTGGGTATGTACAATGTTCCAACTCCAAAGACATTAGTTAGGTTAGTTGCCATCTTTCGTTTGGCTGTTATAATATTGTATTAGCAGCTCCTTGTCTACTTGAAGAGCATTTGAAGCCTAATTGTTAAATTAGATAAATTCAAAAATTTTACTTAAGGGCATTTGAAGCACAAGCTGACAATAACTCTAATATTGTAAGTGAATTACACCATTAATGAACTAACTTTTAATGGTTGTGTTAATGAGTTTGCTCTTTTTCCTGACTCAGTATTTTCTGATAACTATTATTACCTAGAAATGGGATAATCCTTTTTTCGTAACTATTATGATTTTGTTTGCACTGCCTTAATTTTACAAGCATAATACTTATCTGAGTGTTGCAAGCAAATAATTGAACTGCAAACAATAATAATAGTTATGAGATTACACGCTCGTCAATCTGGTGCTGAACCTTTTTCTTTTGTTTCTATTAAAGGTGTATTCTCTGGCAATCTTTCATTAGATATAACTGAGGGGTCCTTATGGAAATTGAAACACAGTGGTTTCTGTGGAATGCGGTCAAAAAAGGTAACCTGCATTGGTATATCTACTAAACACAAATGTGGATTAGGTTTATGATGCTATTCTGTTACATAGGCTTCTTCTTGCAAATAATAGATTTGGTATCATTACTTGTATGCATCATGTGACCAAAAGGGAGCCTTGGCGCAACGGTAAAGTTGTTGCCATGTGACCAAAAGGTCACGGGTTTGAATCCTGGAAACAGCCTCTTGTAAAAAGCAGGGTAAGACTGCGTACAATGGATCCTTCCCCGGGATCCCGCATGGCGGGAGCTTCGTGCACCGGGCTGTCCTTTTTTTACTTGTATGCATTATATTGTGAAAGGTGAACCATTTAACTTAATGCAAATTAATATTTTCAAGTTCAGTTTGGTGGTAATTTTATCTCATCGAGAATCAAAATGGATTAAGAATTTGCATCTGATAACATTCAGATGTCTATAGATGTATCAAATCCTAGGCATCTTGGAACTTTAGCATGCATTTTAAATAGGAATTGTTAATTGAAATAAGACTGATTTAGCACAGTATATGCCAGGTTGATTATTCCTATGTGTGTCTGCTAATATTGATTCAGTATTAGCCCATTGCGTGTTGGAGAACTGTTAATATGCATGTTTTCTTGACGTCATACATAGTATCTTTTTTCTTGTCTTCCATTTTTTTTGGGTTCTAAGACTTCTCTTTCCCTCTTATTTTTTTATCTCATCCTTTATTGCTTTCTTTTCCTATCCCTTCTGCTGGTATTTCCTCTTTGGCTATAGTTGGCTGTTTGCTGTTGAATGATTGAATTTGTCATTTTTTATGCTCAAAAAACCGAATTGTTATATGCATCTGGAATTAGTCCTATGGCCGTGGATATCATTAATGTGATACTAGACTTGCTCTTCTGCAAGTGATAAGAAGGATGGTTGCCTTTTGGTTCTATAAGGAAATGTTTGCAAATGTTATGAGTGAGAAAAGGATTTGGCAGATAATTTATAAACGTTTAAATCATTTCAGGAAGATCAAGAGGTCAATCTGATATTTTCCTTGCATTTGGGTTACCTTAGAGGTAAGGACACACTTTTGATTGGACTTGCATCTGAAGACTTTGCCTGCCACATGTATGATAGCTAAGCTGAGGACGGAAAACATATTGCTTGAATCTTTCTTTTTTTTTACTATTTTGTGAATTTGGAAGAACCAATTTCAGACTAATTTTGTTGTTTAACCTTATGTTACTATTGAGAGGTAACTAAGGTGAAGAGGGAAAAGATAGTGCATGAGCCTTTATTATTTTTTTTTTCAGTATTTTATGAAATTTGATGAACCAATTCTGACTAATTTATTTGTTTCATCTTGTCTTGCTATTGAGAATGTGTGTGTAGTTCAGTCAGAGAAGGGCTTCAGGAGTCTCGTGTGAGCTTTGTTTTCCTAAGGCTAAAAAGGAAAAAAAAATGTCTGATACGGCCCATGGCCCATGGTACTCTATAAATAGAGTGTTGGACGGTTAAGAAACAAGGCTTACCAATGCTAATGTTGCAAAGATGAAACTGTTAAGTTGAATGTGTGAGAAACTATTAATGAATGTGTGAGGTTGCTAGGAAAGAAAGAAAAAAAAAACTAAAATAGTAGTTGAAAATCTTAGTTGGATGAGTTAAAAATCTTGAAGAACTGGGAGCTAACATGGCTTGACTAAAATGTTCTCATGTTATTATTATGTACATTGGAGATCTAAATAAAGTGTCGGTGTTTCCTGTCAAACGATATTTTTTCCCCTGTTGATTAATAATCTGAAAACACCTGTCAGTTGCAAATCTCATGCAAATACTGTTGGCTGCAGTTCAACGGCTTTATTGACTTGGAGTCATATGATACATTAGCCATGAGAGTCCGGGGGGATGGAAGATGCTATATATCTACTGTAAGATTCTATGTTGCTTATTTACACAACTATTGACTTTATTCACTCATTTGATTTCCCACGCCAGATTTTTTGGATTTTTAATAGAGTTCATGCCTCCGTTTAAAATTACATTTGCAGATATATACAGATAATTGGTTAAGTACTACACCGGGGCAGCAGGAAAACAATTCATGGCAAGCTCTTGTATATGCTCCCAAGAACCAATGGCATGTCACAAAGGCAAGTTTCTCCTTTAATGTTGTTACCATAACATCGATCTAAGATTTGAGTCGTCTGTGGGTTGCAACTCTGATCTTTTGGCTCTATCAGATCCCTCTACATCAGTATGTAGCAAAATACAAAGGCCGTGTGATCAGTTCAGAGACGGAGATGAATCCATCGCGAGTTGTCGCAATGGCTCTTTCCGTTAATGCTGAAAGGGATGTTCGTGTTCCTATATCTGGACCTGGAGATTTCAGACTGGAAATTGATTGGATAAAAGCACTGAGAACAACAGATCTCATCTAGAAACCACTCAAAATATTTAACCTTTTGGGATCATCTCATACCCTACTTTCAACTTTTTCACCAGTATAAATTTCACTCACACTTGTCATCGGATTGACTCAAAACTCAGATCCGACTCAGCCAACAGGATATTGAAAATTGTTACATTTGTCTCCAGTTGTTGATGCATTTGACGGGAACAACTCTGGCCAAACTCTATTTGCTGACACAGTTGTTAGAGTCAAATAAAGGTAACATCGAGAAGTATTTAATAATTTCTGTACTATTCAATTCCAATCTTGGCATCGCATGATGTTCAGTTAAATGAATATTTTTGTAGAAATGATTAAAACTCTTTCTTTTTCTAACACTGTTGTTATACATGGATTTGAATTTATCACCTTTATTGAAGTTTTTTTTTTAAAAAAAATCTCTTTCGCCTACTATCGGATGAAATAGCTATCATAAGTTAGCCAAAGTACTAGAATTCCTGTGGTGTAGGGCTCCCAAAACATGGTGGGTGTCAGGCTCAGGCTTCTGTGAAGCAGCAGCCATTGGCATGAATTGAATTGGAAATGTATATTTTAATACATCGTGAGCTTTCAATCTGGCTCAATTTTGTTGTTTGGTAGCCGGTGAAGCATCGTACTCAATTATTCATTGCGTGTGATCCATGATTCCTCCATTTTCTAGTCATGTTCATTCTGTTCGAACTGTCTCACGCGCATTGTTTGGAAATCATATTATATCCGAAAAGGAAAAGCATTAGGCAATTGCAAAAAGTGATCTGTTAGGAGCTGGAAAGAAAAAGTAGGGATAGAGAAACTAAAAACAAGTTATGCCGAGGAAATTTTTTCACTTGTCATTGAGCTTAGACAATGAGAGGCTAACGACGAAGTTAGTTGTTGGAGTAATCTATCTCTCTAGCCTAGACAATGTGTTGAGATTGCAATCAGGGTTAAGGATGCAAGCGATACCCAATGGATCAATTTTGCGAGTGAGAGATATTGGTCGGGTGTGCAAGAGTCAATGTCACTAGTGGTGCAAGTGGCTAATATTGAAGATATGAAACCCTACTCATTTTTTTTATGTTCAAATGGATCATTCTAATCTTCTTTTTTACTTGGAAGCTTCTGCCATATATTAATATAATCAAATACTCTGGCTATAAATATAATCTGAATTTAAATAATAAAAAATAATTCTTGTTTATTTATTTTAATTTTGTATAATTTGTATGTACTAGGTCACTTTAATTGTTATTTTATCAATTTGAGAATTTATATTTGACGAGATAAACACGGCCGAGTCACTACTTTTAAAAAAACATCAAAATGGAAAGAAAAAAATAGATTTAAAATAAAATTTAATCCTTGCTTATCTTCAAGAAATATATAAATTTTAAATAATAATAGTAATTTATTTGTTGAATATAATTAATTGCCGGCCTTGTTTCTTCGCTGACTTCCATCTTCCATCCGCTCCTCCCCTCTTCGATCTCGATCTCTCACCCTGTCGCTGGAGACCTGCTCGTCTCCCTTCACCGAGGTAGATTTTCTTCGATTAAAGTTCCATTCTTTACCCATTTCGTAATCTAATCAGGTTCAGGTGCACGCAATTAGCGTGCATGAGCCCTCTTCCGGTGGTTCGATGATTTGAAATTAAGCCCTTCTAGATTGTTCCGTTGCCAGCACTTCCCCCTTTTTTAGATGCAATCTTACCTGTTTTCAGCTGTAAATATCTTCCAAATCCAGTTTTTTCTGAGAGATTTATGGAAAAGTTGGATTTTTGGGATGGCGTGTGATAAGTTTTGGGGGTTTCGTTCTCGAATCCGAGGCGGCGGAGGGGGAGGCTGGTAAATCTCTTTGGTTCTCTTCGTCCTTGTTCTTGATGATTGTGTTTATTCCATCAGATCGTCTTTGTTCGAGCTGCAATGATTGATCTTCATTATGGAAATTGGAAATCCTACTTTTTTTCTCTGTATTTTTTTTTTCTTAAGGAGATTGAGGATATTTGATAGCAGATCTATTGTTTCTCTCTGATATGTTCTTCGTCTTGTGGGAGAGTTACCTAAATTGGGCATTCCTTTTTCTTAGCCATCCAAAATCGTTTTTTAACCCTAGAATCGACGAGTTTTTGTTTTTATTTTTTTATTTTTATTTTTTATTTTTGGTGTGCTAGAGAAGGACATGGCTTTGTAGTCCTTGTAGAGTAATGTTCATAGGGTTCTTTGATTGCGATTATTTGTAGATTCAACAGGGTGAAACGAGTAGGCAGAATCAATGGATGAATATCTAGCTGCAAGATATTGGTGCCACATGTGCTCAAGAATGGTGAGTCCGATCATGGGAGCCGAGATCGAATGCCCAATCTGCAACAGTGGATTTGTGGAGGAGATGAATGGGGGAGGAGAAGCAGCCACATCTCCTGACCTAGAATTGAACAGGGACCTCTCTCTCTGGGCTCCCATCTTGCTTGAAATGCTCAGTGGTAGCTCCTTGAGGCGCCGCCGTCTCCGCCGTGAAGAAGAAGAGGGCAACTCTGGCCGGGGACATGACTCGGAAGCTGCTACTAACCGGCGGCGGAGACGGAGCCCAGCCATTCTACAGATGCTCCGTGCCCTTAGGGAGGGCAATGGATTGGATTCTGATGGAGATGAGAATGATAGGGAGAGGGACAGGGACCGGACACAGTTGCTTATGGATCTCATCAACAATGCCATGGAGGGCTCTCTAGACGCGAATAATGCACGAGGACAGAGCTCGAACAGCAGCAACAGCGGTGTCTCATTGAGAGATTCATTCTTCGGACCAGGCCTAGATCTCCTCCTGCAGCATTTGGCCGAGAGCGATCCAAATTTTCATGGCACTCCACCTGCTCATAAATCAGCAGTGGAGGCAATGCCCACCATAAAGATTACAGAGAACTTGAGCTGTTCAATTTGCTTGGATGATTTTGAAATCGGCACTAAGGCCAAGGAGATGCCTTGCAAGCATAAGTTCCATGGCAATTGCATCCTGCCATGGCTTGAGCTCCACAGTTCCTGTCCGGTTTGCCGTTTTCAGGTGCCTACAGAGGAGTCAAAGGTCTCAGATGCCGCTAATCGGGAGGAGCTTCGTGATAGTGGTGGTGGTAGTAGCGACAGCAGCGATGGAGGGAGCGAGAGGGGTTCCTGGTTACCCGTTCCTTGGCCATTCAATGGCTTGTTCTCTTTGCTGGGGTCTCACCGGAGTGGAAATTCTTCCTCAACACAACCATCCTCTTCCTCGCAGCCCACCACCGGAGGTAACTCTCATCCTGATGCAAGCTGAAAAATGTTGATTCATTCTGCTGTTGTTTCATGAGTGACATGTGGTTTGTTGTAAATATTGTTGTGTTCGCTATTTGAACGATGGAAGAATAACTTGTCGGTGCTTCGATCCTACCTCGCCTTTTTCATCTGTTCAAATGCTAACAATATTGACTGCAAGTGGATGCAAGTAAACTCGGCAGACTTGTAATTGAGTAGTCCGTTTTTCACTTGTTGGGCAAGTAAGACGAGAGAGCTAAGTACAAGTCCTAGTTACTCACCACCTTGAAACACACTAGCTCCGTCATGATCATCACAGTTCGTGCTTACTCGGAGGCCATGGTTAGATCGAAGAAGACGAGAAGGTGGAGAATCAGAGTTGACACTAACAAAGTATTTCATGACTATGAATTGGGGGAGCGAGCTAAGTAAATACAACATTGTAACACGACCCCCTTTGAATCCTCTATCACGATTATTGTGCTTGGATCGAACAAGACCGACCAATTGGCGGAGAACTCGAGTTGGCACTAGTAGATATCGCATTATCAGGAATTGGACGGAGGATGCTCGAGTTGGAGGTCTAATAATGAGGCGCCGGCGATGAACCTCTTAGAGGAAGTAGATGTCTCAATGGAACTAAACTACTCCAAAAGGCACCATGGCGGTTTTAGTGGTGTGATAGTGGCAACGGTGTGGATGAGCTAGGCATTGGGCTGGGGGTGGGCGACATGCGACTGATTGAAATAGTTGGCAATCCAATAATTTTAGTTCAACTTAACCTATTTATTTCTTCTTAGATTTACAGATTAATAAAAAACGTATTATACTTTGATATTTATCAATTTCTATTTTTCCCCTTCTATTCCTTCATGATTTCTCTATTCTCTTAGTTTTCTTTTATACATGTAATTTCTTTTTTTTCTTTCCTGTCTTATATCCATGTAACTTTTCTTCTCTTTCCTCCTTCTTTATGATGCATACATGCAAGCAAAACGAGGCTAAGGTTTAACGTATTTTTTTAATAATATTTTAACACTTTCGAAGAAATTGAAATATGCAATAGATAGTATACCATTGAACTCCTTACCGTCTCATAAATTCAAAAGATTTGAAATGAAAATTTAAAGTCTCTAGATTTATCAGTGGATTTTGATCTCAGATTAGATCTATTTCAGGTCCTGTGAATTTTCGAGGTTGCAAAGAGTCTAACAATACTGTCCATTGAATATTTCGGTGTTTCTAAAAGTGTTGAAATGTTATCGGAAAAACAAACTAAAACATAAAATCATTCAGATTGAGTTTACATTGGGTTTGATATGATTTAATATTAGGTCCATGATTAAACCTGATATAAAAAGTATAGTGTGTCTTTGGATCAATTTTGATCCAAACTTGAGTGTGTACTTTGATAAATTGCCGTTCACCTTTTGTTTATCTACGGTGTTGGATGATGAATCATTTTTTACAATACTAAAAGGAACATTTGATTAAGAAAAATATTTCTCATAGAAATGCAAATTGTCGGTTTATCGGCTAATGTTAATTTGCATTCTAATTAAAATTATCAATTTCGATTTGAATATAAACTCGATTAAGTCGTTAGAATTGATCGCTGGCTCCTATTTCGCTCTCTAAAGCAACCCGTGGATTTCGACATGAAGAAATTTCAGATATGAGATTTGCACTCTTACAAATTCAAACACCACCATTAACTCGGTAAGCAAATGCACCAAAGGAGAAAAAAAGCAGGCCAGCTTTTCGAAAAGAAGTGATTGGAGGATATGCAAAGATGCAAAGCAAGAAAGAAAGATAAAGCTAAAAGACTTGCAATTCGCAACCACAAAACTGTGATTCCATTAGTGAATCAGAATTGCAATACAATAGACCTGTTCTGATAGCCAGAGGTAATGTCTCGCATCAGAAACCATAGGGACTCAAGTTCATCTGCTGAACAATTGATTCAGTTTATGGTTAACTGCTAATGAACACTTTCCGGATTCCCGGTCTTTTCTTTCTTTGGGATAACTGAATAAGTACCAAACTAAGTGGAGATAGATGGGAATCGAGTTCTTATGCCGGATTCCCCTACTCACTATATGAAAGGCACATAGGGGAATTGTGCACAGTAGAGTTTTCTGTTCTTTATGGAAAGTAAGAATCCAGTTCTGGTTCTGGATGCAACAGTCAAAATTGAGCTTGCAACCTCCTCCTATCAAAATACCTATAAAACTCTTCAATTTAGCTATATAAAAGATGAAATGTTAAAGATTTCCATGAGATCCAAAAAAAAAAAAGAAGAAGAAAAATCATAACCAACCATATAAGATGCTCTTTTCGAACCCCTTATTAGCTATTGATTGGCTGGGAATAAAGGAAGTTCCAAGTTCTCGAGATATCAGCAATCAGCTTCTTCATGGATAATTTTCTATTAATAGGATTAGTTACTTTTGTATGTTATGAAACCGAAGTTCTAGTCGGCCTAGATGAATTCTACTAATGATAATTTGACTAGTTTTTGATACATCTTTACGCCTTGTTGGCTATCTAATTGCTATGTTCTTATTTTTAGAAGCAAATGAACTAAATGAAGTTAAAATAGCGAAGCTCATTCAAGTTCATCTAAGTGTGACTTGGCACGCACCGAAGCACACCGATTGTAAGCATGATACGGTATCAAAATCATATGGTTTGTCCAAGGACCATAACAATACTTTTAAGTGCCAAAAACAATTTGCCGAATGGATTTGATGGACACCCACTTTTCAAGCTGTGCAGATTAGATTGCACTTGACTGTTCTGCCCGAACAACTCGAAATTCCCTTTCCTTTTTGCTTATAAGGAGGCCCTTGGGGTCCTTCCTCATCATCAAGGGAGCTGAAGAGAATTTGAGCACCTTCCTAGACAACAAGAGCACACATGATGTTCTAATTGAGGATGCCTTGGAATTCAAGTATACCGAACAGCGCAAGAAGCTAACCAGTGAAAAAAGGTAAGAAATATATTTGTTTGTCTTAGAACGGTCTACTCGATCCAACATGTCTGTATAATTTTCTGAAGCAGATGTATCAGCACCAGCCTCATCAAGGAAACAACAGCCTCCTATCTTCTGTGACAACATTTTCCCCAGAGAGGCATTTGTTTCTACAAAGAGGAAGTGCTTCAGAAGATTCAGGCTTAGTTCTCTCAACCGACGTAAAGCCTCGGCTTAAATGGAATGCAGAGCTCCACAAGAGGTTTATAGAAGCAGTGAACCAACTCGGAGGAGCCGACAGTGAGTATACAACAAGTCGCTGTTGTCTCTAAATGATCGATCTTAATGAGTTACATAAGAAGACTACATCTTGCAGAGGCTACTCCAAAAACAATCATGAGAGTAATGGGGATTCCAGGACTAACTTTGTACCATCTAAAAAGTCATCTTCAGGTACTAACTCACTGTTTTTCGATCTGTTTGTGATTATCGCATTCACTAACCTGCTTTTTTGTTTGTCCACTAGAAGTACAGACTTGGCAAAAACACTCAAATAATTAATGGAAGCAACAAAAATGGTAAGGAGAGAAGCTGAAGTTTATGTTCATGGTCCAAAATTCTGCATAATGTATAGGCTAAATGGTGATTTATTTTAATCAGCAGTGATTGGCAGTGCACTAGTACAAGAGAGGGCACCGGAGAACAACGAATCTTTGATGAACATTGCAGCGCCATCGAACAAGTATGTAGACAACTAATCCTTATTGAGTTTGTTATTTCAATACACAGGATAATCATTTGCTGATGGTGCATTGAGCACAGATCCATGCAGATAGATGAGGCACTGAAAATGCAAATTGAAGTACAGAGGCAGTTACATGAACAAGTTGAGGTAATTTGCCAATCCAAACATATCGAACGACTACTCATTTGCTTGGCTCTAGCATCCTGTAAAACAAGAAAGAGTAGTAGCAAAACATCTTAAACACATTACTGTTTCATTGGATCATACATGTTGACAAATGACATTTCTGTGAAGGTGCAACGACATTTGCAATTGCGGATCGAGGCTCAAGGAAAATATTTGCAGTCAGTGCTGGAGAAGGCCCAGGAGACAATCACAAACCGAAACCTCTCTGATCTGGCCTCTACAGTCTCGAATGGATATTTCAGTAACTCGGTTCGAGTAGGTCCTTGCTTAGCCTCATCCGACGGACTACAAAAGGAGAAAGAGGCACTTGCTACTAGAATGGCATTAAGACCATATCATCAAGATTTTCCTCTATCATCATGGTACAGTGATTTGAATGAGCATGAGCAGAAGAAGCCTTTTACTGCATCAATGCTAAGGGATTCAGACATTGCGCAATCGAGTGCTAGACCTCGATGCAAAGATGAAGCTGAGGTAGAGAAAGAGGAAAGTGATGAAGAAAAATTTCTTGAACACCCAAAAAGCAAGAGACCAACTCTGGATCAAGGTAGTAAAAAGCAATTAGAAGAGTTTGGGTTGCCATGTCTTAAAACTGAACTAGAACTAAACATCCATCATGGTAGTGAGGGTTCATCAAGTTGTAAAGAACTGGACCTGAATGATTTCAGATGGAGTTGATAAAAAAAGAGAGAAAGAGAGAGAGATTTAAGGAAGCTTACCAAATAAATTATTGACTCAAAAAGATTACTGCTAAGATGAAGCTGAAAATAAAACATTATGTTGCCAAAAGCATTCAAGATAGCATACAGAATTATGATTTATTTACCTGTTATGATCATATTATTAACCCTAAACTCTTACATTAAAGAATCTTGAATTAACATTTTTTTGTGGTCATCATTGAATCCCTCGATCTTTAAGAATAATAAAACTCAATGTAGTAAGAGATAGATTGATTTTTCCACTGAAAGTTCATCTTCTAAAATATCCTTCGGAGTTTTAAAGACATTAAAGTGTTTGTAATATTTTGAAGCTAGTCATTTGCAAGTGATTTTCTTAAGTTCTCATGACTCAGAAGGAGGTTTCATATGAGAGACTAATTGGTCCTGGGACATAATTGAGTTGGTTAGTGCAGGGCATATCAGTTACTACCATAGGATAAAGATTTGAATCTCGATAAAATCGAGAAAAAAAAATTTCTCCCCGCACTGGTCAACTATAACTTCCTGATTTACTTTTTCACAAATGATCATAAGACTGACCGTATAGAACCACTAGGATGATAGATTCACCCATTACTAGCAACGAGAGACTAATTGATGGTCTGGACAATACGTTGGAAAAACTGAAGTAAACAGTTGCATGTGATCCATGAATGACTGCAAGTAATGTTTTCTTATTCTAAAAAAATGACCGAGAGGTGAACAAACAGTTCATTCTACAAATATAAAATGTTGATAGAAAATTGATCGCCATACCAAAGGGAAGGGTAGCAATTGTAATGGATCAATAAAAATGTTTGGAAAATTATTTTCATAACCAAATTGATAGGGACATAATGACCATTTTAAGGGTATATCATCATAAATTAATTTTTTTGAGTGATTAAGAAATTAATATTTAACATTATTTGAGTGATAAAGGGTTAGTTTAGAATGATCGAATGAAAATATTAACTTGGACCTGATTAATTAAAGAGAATAATTAATTAAAAGTGTCTTTAACATCTTTGGGAGAAATCCTCCACCCCTAAAAAGAACTCTATTCCTTCTCCTCGATTCACCACTCAAATTGTAAATTTCCCTCTTGAATTCTTCACTCCCCTCTCCTCTTTAAAGAATTCTAAGACTTCAAAAATTTGTTGAGATTTGAAATTTGGAATGCTCCTATTTTGAATCCTAGGTTATTATATTTTGGAAGAAAATTGTCAATCGATCGTAAACATCTGAGTGAGATTATATTGTCTTAAGAAAAAAGATCTCACCTTCATCTCGACCTTAAAACACTAATTTGCAAGGTTGAGCTTACCTAGCGTTGTTGTGATAACTTGACGACTAACATAAATCACAAGAAATTCGACATTTAATGACAGATTAACGATCGAAAGGATCATTCTTTATTTTCTTAGTCGCTAATTTTCAATGACTGCATATAATAGATGATCAATTTAGAGACTTAGAGACCGAATTAAAATTGATCGTTAAATTTAAAGAATAAAAATATACAGTTCAATCTCTACGTTAGTGATAATTTTTTATATATCAGTCACTAAATTAGCAATAAAAATTTATTATTCGATCTTTAAATTAGAGATCACTTTTAAAAAATCAATCACAAATTAGTGACAGAGAATTTTTACATCGGTGATTAAATTTACGATGAAAATTTATTATATCCGCGTCTATTTATTGAATCTGTACCCCCAATCAGGTTTTAATTTTTATTGAAACTGTACATACATTTACAATATTTATATACCATTTGTCATCAACATCACAATCATCATCTATTCCAAAACCAAACTAAATGTCAAGCATTCAAACAGATATATCAAAAGTTCAATCCCATCATACATGGTTTCAAAATATTTAAAAAACGCACCTACTGATTAGTAGGTTTGGTCTCCTTGAAATAAGAAGCCGACATAGAATATTCAAGAAAAGCAAAACGGGGTCTAATGGTTGAGACAATATCAAATGAGACTTAAAATCTTATTAAAATTAGTCCTAGTATCAATTATAAAATAATTAATAAAGATATTTTTTAATTATATTTCACTAATTAATAAAAGATAAAGTTGGTTATTATATTTATTTCAGTCTAGTGCCGAATGAATAAGTATAATAATATCCTTAAGTAGGAGGTTCTAATCTACAACATATTAATTGGTTGAATTGATAGTGGAATATTGTAGATATATAGAACACTACTCTTAACTATTCCTAATCAAGTATTAATATGCAAGGACAATATTAATGGGTTGAGATTAGCATGTAGGTCAATTGATGACTTAATCCCACAAGTCATGAATATGATCATATGAGATATCACATTGACACATGTATATATATTAGAGAACATGTACTGAATTGATCTGCTATGAGATGTTTCATGGATCGTTATAGGAGTGCCATAAATATTTTCACAGTAATTATTGATATGAATAGTTCTTAGACATGAAGTCACTACGGTTTCCTATATAAAGAGTTGTGTACTTTGGTATCGACAAACGCCACCTGTAACAGAGTGAACTATAAAGTCAATTACTGGGTATGCAATAAGTTATATGGAGGAATGCGAGTGATGTAGATGAGTTCTATCCCTTTCATATAACGGAAGCGATGTCTGTGGACCCTTTGATTAGTAGGACACAAGAATGCATAACCATGCTCAAATAAGTCAATATGAGATATTGAGTTTATTTGATTAAGTGTGTCTACTTAGAGATCAAGAAACACAAAGATTGATAAGAGGATGACACGGTCTATACCTCATTGATCAATTTAGAGATCAAGAATAGAGGAATTGAGTTATATAAGATAATAGTCACAGGCAGGATAGGTCAGATCTCGATATTCTCGTTACTTAGGTAGAAATGATACATTGTTAGATGTCACTCATTGCTTATGTATCTAAAATAGTTTTAAAGACATTGCCAACGTTATGAGAACATATTTGATCACACACAAAGGACAAGTTGATTTGGAGATGAGTTTATATGATAGATCATTGGATTAAGTCTAATTCGAATTAGAATCATTAAGTTAAAGTCAATTGGATCCAACTATTGGATTAAGTCTAATTTGAATTAGACTCATAGAGTCAATTCGAATTGATGAGGATCAATGATTTGGATTCATTGGGTGAACTCGAATTCACCAAGGAAGAGGAAAGATCAAGACTTAATTGGATTAATGGAGAATTAATGTCAATTAAGACAATTAATGCCAATTAAGACTTATTCGGTGAATGAATACAAAAGGGGGGGGGGGGGTTAATTCATTTGGTGGATAACACTTGTGTTCTTCATCTTCTTCTTCTCTTTTCTTCCTCTTTGGCCGAAATCTTCCTTGTGGTTGCTAGCACAACCTTAGTTTTCTTTTCCACTTCGTGAGTTCGTGAATGGAAGGTTTGTTCGTGTGGATACCGAAAGAGGCACGGACACGTGATCGTGTTGAGATTCTTGCTGTTGGGAGTTCGTGTTTACACAACAAAGGTATAACTCCCTTTTAACAAACTTAGTATATGATTTTCTCCTTCGCATGGATCTTCTGAAAGGATCTAGTTAGTTTTCTACTGCACTTTCTGTGTGTTTAGTACTCTAGATCCTTACAGTGATATTTGAGCCACTTGCGAAGGCGTATACTAAGTTATAGTTAGAATTTTATATATGATATAGAAATTGCATGAGATGTTCACTATGATTTGCATGATTATGAGTCTTTGTTTTGTTGGAAATGAAACAGTTTGTGTTGTGAACAGCAAGATCTCAGCCAAATTGTTGTGAACAGTAAGATCTCGACCAAACTATTGTGAATAGTAAGGTCTCGATTTTATGGGCAACATGGTCTCAGGTATCACAGTAATTCATACAATGAGTATGCAAAATAATTTTCTATCGAGGGCGTTGCCCCTCACCCCGCCAGGGACACTACCCCTTGACCCCCCACCCGCTGACCGACTAGCAAGACCACTGGCGTTGCAGCTCATAATTCTTTGTTGAAATCATAATAGATTTTATGTCATAAAGATATTGTGAATGTTATATGACATGGTGCATGATTATGGCCCCAATGTGATTGGATGTGTGTGTATGTTGTAATTCATAATACGGTCTGCGTGTCGTGCCTTCATCTTTTTCATTCTTGTTGTAAATTTAAACTATTGTCGAATGTAACTCGAGGTTTTTTTTAGATTTTATAATGTACAAATTCAGAAAGAACAAGTCTACTAGACGATGATAAAAAAGAGAGAAGGACAACAACACACGACGACCAAAGAAGCACTTGGAGAAGATGCTTTTACCTAGGTTAAGCTTTCGATATTCTCATTAGCTTGAGAAGATTGTAGTTGATGGGGCCATAATCATGTCACATTTTATTTAGCATACATGTCGATGTATGTCATGATATACCATAACTGTATGCGATGCATGCGTAGTTTAATCGTAATTAGGTCTTTTTCGTATGCCTACAAAACCTTATAGTAAGGTTTTGCCAAAGCAAAGTCACTCGATTTATCTTGGTAGAGTGCGACATGACAATTGTGATATTCCACTATTGAACTTTGGGTGTGACTTAACTAAATTACCTCAATTAGATTGAAAATTAGAAGCCTATCCCATATGATATAATTTAAATTATACTAGTCTTGGGTGATTAGCCAAAGCTAACTCAAGATGGGTTATAATATGAATTTCATAAGATGTGCAAATGAACAAATAGTCTTGTTCACCCTATGACATAAGAGTTACATATGATGTAATTGGTAAATGTTGCCTATCTAAATTATACTAAGTCTTGAGCGATTAGCCAAAGTTAACTCAAGATGAGGTATAATATGGATCTTGTCCTACTTGAATGTTATTTCTTGCGGGTATAGAACTAGTAGTGTGGGTAAAATTACATCCATGACTTGCTCCTACCAAGCTTTACAATTCAGTGGGAGAATTATTTAATTAAAGGTCTAATTAAATAATCTAAATTTGATACTTATTTCTACATTTTATTGTTGTAGATCACCATATCGTCAAATACGTCGAATACACTCTCTCTGCGATCTGTCCTTGATAAGGACAAGCTCAATGGAGCCAATTTCCTGGACTAATACAGAAACTTGAGAATTATCCTCAAGCAAAAAAGAAAATTATACGTCCTAGAGCAACCCATTCCTGAAACACCCCCACTACTGCCACTAAAGCTGATAAAGATGCTTAAAAGAAGCGTCAAGATAATGCATTAGATGTGTCATTCATTAAGCTTGCCACCATGAACTATGAGCTTCAGAAGTAATATGAGAACATAGATGCTTATAATATGGTTGAACATCTCAGATAACTATATCAAGGAAAGGTAAGACATGAGAGATTTAAGATTTCTAAGGCTCTATTCCAATGCAAGATGCAAGAAGGAAGTCTCGTAGGGCCTTATGTGCTCAAAATGATCGAGTATATAGAGAATCTACAAAGATTGGGATTTACACTTGGCTAAGAATTGACCACTGACCTTATTTTGTTGTTGTTGTCTGAGAGCTATAGTCAATTTGTCATGAACTATAACATGAATGAAATTGGCAAACTATTGCTTGAGATGTTGAGCATGTTGAGAATTACTGAACTCAACCTTAAGAAGACAAAGCCTAGTACCATTTTGATGGTGCCAAAGGGCAAAGGCAAATGGAAGCCCAAAGGTAAGGGTAAGATCCAAGCCAAAGGAAAGGGCAAGATTCATGCATTAAAACCCAAAGGTGGGGTTGCTAAGGAAGGAATCTACTTCCATTGCGGTGAGACTAGACACTGGAAGAGGATCTGTAAATTGTACTTAGAGGAAGTCAAAAGGAAGAGAAGTGAGACTTCTGCCTCATGTATATATGTTATAAAAGTCAATCTATCTATTTCTTCTTTATAAGTATTAGATACCGAATGTGCATATCACATTTGTACTAATGTGTAGGGGTTGAGAAAGAGAAGATCATTGACAAAGGATGAAATAGGCCTATAAGTAGGCAATGCTGCAATGGTTGCTGCTATAGTTGTAGGAACATATTCCTTATCTTTGCCCACTGAGCTTGTTTTAGAACTTGAAGAGTACTTTTATGTGCCTTCCTTAATTAAGAACATTATCTCTGTTTCTTGTTTGGATAAGAAAGGATTATCATTTATAACAAAAGACAAATATTGTTTTATTTATTTCAATGAAATGTTTTATTGTAGTGCATATCTTCTGAATGAAATCTATATTCTATACTTTGAAAACCCAATCTATAACATAAATATAAAATTATTAAAATTTAATGATTTAAACCAAATATATCTCTGGTGATCATGTCAGAAAATCATGGAGACGAAAAGCTGGGGATGTGGCTGCTGCGTTGACTGGATGTAGACCATGCTCCGATTTACAAACATAAGAGACATCAGTGCCAAGCCAGGAAAGGTGTCCCTGGCATTGACCCTCTGATGCTTAAGTCAATCACCTGCACGAAGAAGAAAACGGAACAACAGTAGCACAAGCGTAAACAGTGAATATGTGCACCTCCACCAGTGTACGAACCTCCCTTTATATAATACCATAGTGGGCGACGTGCATGCTTTTCGAGGCATGGACATGTTCTTCCATTGGTCATAGATACGTTCTCCAATTGGTCCTAGATGTTAGAGCAATCACAATGGTCTGTGCGACCATGTGCTTTGATGTTTAGGCAAAGAGTTTAAGTCAGGTTCACCCTTGTATTTGATATGTGTATTTGAGTTGTGTAGGATTACAAGATACACATATGAATCAGCTTGATGGTTTCAGGCCTGGTGAAGGATGGAGCATCCGAGGGACCGTGGATAAGGTAGCAAGGACAAGGACTGAGGGAAGCGACTTTGATGCATATGCGAATGATGGCATTGGGACAAGCCGCGGGCTTGGGTGCATCCAAGGGACGAGAGCCAAAGGAAGTAGACTTAAAGGCAAGAGGCTAAGGCTAAAACGAAGATTTAAGTGAGTCGTAAGGGTGAGGGTCAAAGTGTGTGAGACTGTATTCGGGGTACTAATCGACTGGTACTTTCACCAGTCGACTGGGGAGCGAACAAATGTCTATATTCGCTTAGCCAGTGTGGAGCAGTCGATTGGTACTTTCACCAGTCGACTGGTATTAATCCGTTAGGATGTAACGGTTGAATCTTTATAGAGGGCAGTCGACTAGCACTTTCGCCAGTCGACTGGTAGGCGAGATTTTTCAACCCGTGGCCTATATAACCAAGGCTTTGGAGCTTGGTTAAGGTAGATGAAATTAGACTTCGTTAAAGCTTAATTAGTAGTCACTAAGTGCTCAAGGTTTCCTTTGTGTCCAAGTGTTCTTGGTTGGTGTTGTGGTAAGGTTTCTCCACCCACAAGGAGTTGCTTGAGTAGCCGGAGTTTGTCGGGGGCTAATCCACCGAAGGATTGAGGGATCACTCACCTTACGGATAGCCATGGAATAGAAGCCCTAATCTTCGAACCACGTTAAAGGAAACATGTTAGCAGTTTGCATTTCTCTTTTTGTCTTTAGATTAGCTTTTGTATTCATATTAGTATTGTATTTTTTTTGCGCAAGCTAACGAATACATAGGGAGTAATCGATTTGAGGGGTACCGTCTATCCAACCCCCCCTTCTAGCCGACCATATAAGATCCCCAACAATTGGTATCAGAGCCAAGGTCGCACTTCACTGGACTAACCGTCAAGAAGAACAACTATAAGAAGATGACTGACTTGATAGCACATCTGAAATTTGAAGGAGGAGGCTTATGAGACATCACGTATTGGATGATGAAGATGAAGGTCTTCTTCGATACGGATTGGGATGCCATGATGGTGGTCAAGTAGACATTCGAAGTCCCAAGAGATAAGAAAGGGTAGAGACTCTGATCACGGTATTGGACGGAGGAGCAAACCTCACTATCGAAGATAAATGATAAGGTAATATCAATATTAATAGATATGTTGCCTTCTAATGTGATGAGTTGTGTAGGCGAATACAAGAACACTCACGAATTGTGGAGCAAAGTGAAGAAGGTTTTAGGAAAAGAACTCATGCCTACACAAGAAGAAGAAAAATATGAAGAAACGGATGAATAAGCTCAATTAGAGGAGGAGCAACCGGAAGTTGAGCAATGTTCAACATCTGAGGAGGAGAAGGATGAAGAAATGTCATCCGCTAGTGTGGATGAGGAAGCATCATCAATATCCTCAAAGGTTGAAGAAGAAGCCAAGACGAATGAAGAGGAGGTCTTGAAAGTGGTCAACCTAGTGAACATCTCCATCAAAGTGAAATCAAAGGACCACATCACTTGCTTCAGATGCAATGAGAAGGGACACTACAAGAGTAGGCGTCCATTAGATAAAAAAGAGGTAACTCCTAAACTCAATTCAATTCCTTTAGAATCTAATTTGAGTTGTAGGAAGAAGAAGGAGAAGAAGCACATTAGATTCTTCACGTGTAGTGAAAGAGGACACTACCACACCAAATGCCCAAGGAAGGGAGAGCTCAAGAAGTTGGAGCATTTGAAGAAATGGGAGAGGAAGAGAAGCAAAGTCAAGGAGGAGCTTCAAGGGTAAGGGAGGTATACCCTAATTTGAATTGTAATTCAAATTTTCATTCTTTCATGCATGCTAGGAGAAATAATGATAATTATTATGTAACAATAAAAATTTTCAGTTTTAGATATCATAATAGAAATAGGGTCAATATAGATCATTACCTTAGGAGACTTATATATGATAAACCTAGGCATGTTAGATTCTCATTACCTAAGGAGAAAAAGGTAATGGAGAACCAAAGCATTAATCCCAAGAAGGGGATATATATGCCTAGGAAGGGTAAGTCTAGGAATGTCCAAGGTGGACATGTTGACTCTAGGTTTAGGAACCTAGAAAGGGAAAATCAAGATTTGAACGCAAAGTTTAAAAATTTAGAAAAATTCCTTAAGAGATTCAATATTGGATCTAAGGAATTAGGTATGGTGTTGGATAGTCAAAGACCCAACAATAGTAGATCGGGTTTGGGATATCGATCTAAGGTCTCCAAGGCTAAGGAAATGTCTTATGCTAGGGTTGCATATGACTATAGCAAGGAGAAGTCAAGAAATTGCAAGGGGAAGCCATTTAAAGATATGGATAATTTAACCAATGACAAAGTGTCTAAGGTTAAAAAGGTTAAGTTTGTAGGCCAAGTGTCCCAGGAGGTGCATCGATGTGGCCTAGCAATTATGGATGAGTTACCTAGGGAGGTAGCTAAAGTTAATAGCTCTAGGGGGAGCTCAAAGAGTCAATTTCGGACCCATGGCTAATGGATCTCAAGTGGGTATTACTTGAGATTCTAGATGAGTCATGGAATGTGCCAAGGGGGTTTGGAGATAGACTTGAGTCTCAAACCTAGAGATTTGGCACAATTGGATTGTGTTTCATGCTTGGAAATATGACATTGGGGTCATATGACATGACAATTGGTTTGGATGTATAGATGCCATATAAACCAATGCTAGGGATGCATTGTGGTTTAGTATGAGCAAATACATCAAGAGGAAGCCAAAACTAGAATTTTAGGTCAAGATTCAATTGAACCATTTAGATAGTTTTGGATTTTATGTCAATCTTGGGATCGATGATAGATATATTTTTGAATATATTTTTTTCAAGTAGACACGGATAAAATAGACTTCTCCACAAAATTTGAAGATTTTTGGATGTCTGTAGAATATTTGGCGCATTTCTAAAGTTAGGTTCAAAATACTGTTTGGACTGAAAATAGTGTGTCAGTCGACTGATGCAGTTACCAGTCGACTGGTAATAGTATTTATCGAACATAGAATAGTTTTGTGGGTTTGTTTCGATAAGGGTAGTCGACTAGTACTTTTGGCAGTTGACTGATACAAGTTTGAAACTGTTTTCAGCATTAGTTTGTGACCGGATCAACTCACATTGGTGTATAAGATCTTTAGAGGAATAAATACATGAGTTTAGGGTTAGTTTGGATGATAAGTTTCGACAATTGAGATATTGTTGGAGCTTTTTGATATTAGGCAAAGAGGGAGAACTAAGGTTTAAGTGGGAAAATCTAAAATACCTTTGCGGTGGTGAAAATCCTAGCTTAATGGGGAGCTTAAGTGTAGGGGGAGTCTTGTGGTAGGTTCTTAAATAGCCCTGTGGTGAAATTCCTAGCTCAATCGGGAGCTTAGGTATAGGGGGAGCCTTGGGATAAGTTCCAATGCATGTTTAAATTTTTCATTCGGCAGTGTAAGTCCAAGTGTGTAGCCTTGGCAACGTAAGTCCATTCGGCGGTGTAAGTCCAAATGTGTAGCCTTGGCAATGTAAGTCTATTCGACGGTGTAAGTCTAAATGTGTAGCCTTGGCAATGTAAGTCCTTTCGGCGGTGTAAGTCCAAGTGTTTAGCCTTAGAAACGTAAGTTCATTCGGCGGTGTAAGTCTAAGTGTATAGCCTTGGCAACATAAGTCCATTTGCTTTAGCATGTTTATTTGCTATTATGTTTTCCCTAACTTAAACATATTACTAAACATCAAAAACAGGAAGATTGTTGGAGTAATCCCAATGGTCTATGTGACCATATGTTTTGATGTTTGGACAAAGGATTTAATTTAGGTTCACCCTTGTATTTGATATATGTATTTGAGTTGTGCAGGATTGTAGGATACACATATGACTCAGCTTGATAGCTTCGAGTCCGGTGAAGGATGGAGCATCCGAGGGACCGTGGACAAGGCAACAAAGACAAGAGCCAAGGGAAGCGACTTCGAGGCATACGCGAAGGATGACATTGGGAAGAGCCACGGGCTTAGGTGCATCCGAGGGACAAGAGCCAAAGGAAGTAGGCTTGAAGGCAAGAGGTTAAGCCTGAAACAAAGAGTCAAGTGAGTCATAAGGGTGAGGGTCCGAGTGTGTGAGATTGTACTCGGGGTACCAGTCGACTGGTACTTTCATAGTCAACTAGGGAGCGAACAGAATACCTCTATTCGCTTAGCCAGTGTGGAGCAATCGAATGATACTTTCACCAGTCGACTGGTATCGAGCTGTTGGGATGTAACGATCGAATCTCCACATAGGGCAGTTGACTGACACTTTCACCAGTCGAGTGGTAGGCGGGGTTTTCCAACTCATGGCCTATATAACCAAGGCTTTAGAGCTTGGTTAAGGTAAACGAAATTAGACTTCGTTCAAGTCTAATTAATAGTCACTAAGTGCTCAAGGTTTCCTTTGTGTTCAAGTGTTCTTAGTTGGTATTATGGTGAGGTTTCTCCACCCATAAGGAGTTACTTGAGTAGCTAGAGTTTACCGGGGGCTAATCCACCGAAGGATTGAGAGATCGTCCACCTTACGGACAACCGTATAGTAGGAGCCCTAATATCCGAACCACATTAAAAGAAACATGTTAGCGGTTTGTAGTTCTCTTCTTGTCTTTAGATTAGCTTTTGTATTCATATTAGTACTGTATTTCTGTTGCGCATGCTAACGAATACATAGGGAGCAATTGATTTGGAGGCACCGTCTATCTAACCCCCCTTCTAGTTGGCCATACAAGATCCCTAACACTAGACACGCTCTCCAATTGGTCCTGGACACATGGTCATTGACGCATTCTCCAATTGGTTGTGGGCACACCCTCCAATTTATCGTCGTATGATCCGCCTGTTGACCATGCCCCATGTTGGCAGCACTATCTCCCAAAAGGATATCCCAAGATAGGTCAACGATCCAGCTGATCGACCGAGCAAGATAGCCGCTCGACCCAGTACTCCTCCGCTTGCCCAAGTACTTCTCCACTTGGCCGGACTCAGCTACTCTTCCATGCAACGACGAGTCTCGATAGTATGTTCTCACCCGACCGGAATAACGCTCCGGCTATCTCAACACTCCTTTGCTCCGTGACGAACTTCTGATAATCTTGGCTGCACGGGTGCTTCGCTTGGCCCATCCCTTTGCCGGTCGGGCAAAACATGCCCGATCGACCCATGATGTAGAGCTCCGCTCGGATACCCTTTGATGTGCCCATTGGCCCTCTAGCGTTGACCTCTTTGACCTTGACCTCCATGTCCTCCTTTGACCCACACTTAGTGGACCCCCTTTTGTTGGACCCTTGGCGGCCGGCTAGAAGGGGGTGAATGACCTTGTAAATAAAAATGAACCTTCCTCGAATTTTTATAGCTTTAATAAATCTAACACTTGTATAAAAAAATAAAAGATTAATTAAAGAAAGGAAGAGGTACAATGGAATTTACTTGGTTACAATCGGGGAGATTATTAATCCAAGGAAGATGAAAGCGCACTAAACTCTCCTTCAAGCGGAGAAGCCTCTTTACAACAATTAAAACACTTAGTTACAGAACAAGATTGAAAAGAAATGAATTACTAAGTGTTGTTCTGATCTTCTGGGACCAGAACTGTATTAATAGCTCTGGTCGGGGCGCCTAAAAGGGTTCCAGGCGCCCAGGAGGGGATAAACTTTTATCCCCGTCACATTGAAACGTGCCATGTCGCGTTCCGAATAAAAGCTTGCTCCGAGTACCCAGACCCAAGTTAATATCATGTTAACTATTTGGTTCGGGTTCTTCCACTCTGGCTCCGCTTGCTTGGGTCCGAGTCTTCCGCTCCGACTCTGGCTCCGCTTGGGTGATCTCGGCCATCCAGAATAGGGCTCACCCGAACCCAACTTCCGGCCTTCAAGCAAACTTTCGCTCAGGCTTCTCGTCCCTCGGAAACGTCGTGCACCTCCTTCTCGTCCGCCCGCGTACTCTTCCGCAGTACCTCGCACCTTGGACACACTGAGCCCGTCATCTCTCTCCTGTGCCATCCTTTTCGCTAGCTACGTCTTTCGCTCGACTTCCTATGCTCGTAAGTTCCTGCACACTTAGACACAAGGGTTAAATACCAACAGGACCTAACTTTACTTGGTTAATCACATCAAAACTACCACGGGGTACTTACAATCTCTCCATTTTTGATGTGAGTAAATCCCAAGTTAAGTTAGGTTAAACCACAAATAAAATAACAGTTGAAATTTTGAAAGTAAAAAAAAATTTATAAGTATAAAAAATTTAAAAATTGTACTACCCTCCCTCTAGACTTAATCTTTACTACTCTCCTTTTTTATCACATAAAAAATATGGTACCTTTAAAGACATTACTTGGAAGGTCTAACATAAAAGTCTAAGGGAAAAATTAAAGTTTAAGTTTGGATATATCAATGTAAATAAAAAAAATTGGGGTTATCAATGTAAATAAAAAAATTTAACATATATAAGTCAGATAATATAAAGTTGAAATTATCATAAAAAATTTTAATATTTTTACAGATAAAGTTACTTTTCTAAAAAAAAATTAACTTCTAAATAATTTCTAGTTTTTTTAAAAAAAGTATTTTTATAACAACTAATTGCTTACCAGTTAGTCAATTAAATACTTATTTCAATAATTGAGTTATAGGATGTGGTGAGGCATTAAACCTTCTTGGATATTGGAGTAACAACCAATTTCTAGATAAAATTTTTTAAAGAAATTAAATATTTAACTTTCTGTCTGAAAGTCAAAATAATTAATCTAAATATGATTTAGAACTCAAAATAGGTTCCTTGCTACATGGTTAATCAAAAAAATTTTGAGAATATATTTCTAGGATATTTTCCTAATTTAGCCCTTATGGTATTTGAGATACCAGTTAAGTCCTGAATAATTTCTGAAGTTAGATGGAATAAAAGTTGAGCATGCATGACTTTTCAAATTTTCTATTTTCTATTTCCTTTTTCAAATTTTCATTTATATTTTTATTTTATTGAAATCTTCTAATCGACAAGATATAGCTAAGATTGATTTTAGCTCTTTCTTTTCTTTTTCTAACTTACAGTAATTTTTCGATAATATTTTTATGAATTGAAATAACTTGTCAGGAGAAAGAGTCCGTACCTCACTTACCTTGTCGATCCTGCAATCTAAAGCTCCCCATGAAGTGTTGCTTTCTTTTGATGTCGCTCCCCCTTTATCGATACTTTCGATTCTCATTTCGGATGAGCTTACTTCGCCTTCGTCTTCTTGGTGACTTGCTACTAGCGCAAGTTCGGCGAGGACTTCTATCTTCGATTCGGATGACGTGTCATCCCACGTCGCCTTTAGATTATACTTGGGTCGGACTGGCTTCTTGTTCTTTTCCTTGTCTTTGTTTTTGCTCTTCAATTTTGGACAATTATCTTTGACATGCCCTTCTTCATTGCAGTGGTGGCATCTTACTTTTCTTTTTTTTTCTTCCTTGTACTTGATTAAATTTATTAGATTTAAATAATTTTTAAAATTTTCTTATCATTAACGTCGTTTTATCATCAAGTGATGTCTCAGAATCTGATTCATCCGTTTTAGCTTTTAAGGCAATGTTTTGTCTTGATTCCTTCTTTAGATTTGCACATCTTGACTCATGAATTTCAAAAATTGAAAAAAGTTCTTCTAAAGTGCTTACCTCTAAATCCTTAGAGATGAAATACGCATCTACTTAGGTCGACCATTCCGGAGTCCTAGGAAATGCGTTAAGTGCGTATTTTAATGAATCTTGGTTGGCTACATTTTCTCCGAGATTCGTGAGTTCGATGATGAGATCCTTGATTCTTGAGTGGAGGTGTGCAACAGTTTCACCTTCTTCTAACCGGAGATTGCTGATCTGGTTCCGGAGCAGGTCCCGTCTCGCTAATTTTACCTCCGAGGTCCCTTCATGTAGTTCTAGGAATTTCTCCTAGTGCTCCTTGGCTGACTCATAGACTCCGATCCGGTTGACTTCTTGTGGCGATAAGACGCTCAACCGATGGAACTCTGCTTTGCCGTTTGCCACGAAGTTGGCTTGCTCCTTTTTCGTCCATTGATATTCTTCTTTGTCTTTCGGAGCTAAAAAATCATATTTCATAATTATTAATAATTCAAAATCTATTTTAAAAAATATCTCCATCTTTTTCTTCCAACTTGTAAATTCCCCCCTCGAACTTTGGTGGATTGATGCTCAGTCCGTTCATCTTGTGTGCTTTGTTTGACGATTAGTCCTCCTGAAATGAACTTGGCTCTGATACCACTTGTTGGACCCTTGGCGGCTAGCTAGAATGGGGCGAATGACCTTGCAAATAAAAATAAACCTTCTTCGAACTTTTATAGCTTTAATAAATCTAACACTTGCGTAAAAAAAATAAAAGACTAATTAAAGAAAGGAAGAGGCATAATGGAATTTACTTGGTTACAACCGGGGAGGTTGTTAATCCAAAGAAGATAAAAGCGTACTAAACTCTCCTTCATGTGGAGAAGGCTCTTTACAGCAATTAAAATACTCAGTTACAAATCAACATTGAAAAGAAATGAATTACCAAGTGTTGTTCTGACCTTCTAGGACCAGGGCTGTATTAATAGCTCTGGTTGGGGCGCGTAGAAGGGTTCCAGGCGCCTGGGAGGGGATAAACTTTTATCCCCGTCGCATCAAAACGCGTCACGTCGCGTTCCGGATAAAAGCTTGCTCCAAGCGCCTGGACCCAAGTTAACATCATGTTAACTATTTGGTCTGGGTTCTTCCGCTCCGGCTCTGCTTGCTTGGGTCCGGGTCTTCCGCTCCGGCTTCGCTTGGGTGATCTCAGTCATTCAGAATAGGGCTCACCCGAACCTAACTTCCGGCCTTCGAGCAAACTTCCGCTCCGTTTTCTCGTCCCTCGGAGCCATATAGGGCTGGGTGAGAGGTGCATGGTTAAATCTGAATGTACTTGTGTAAGTGTATGTCTTGTGGATACAAATAAATAATAAATAAAAATCCTAAGTGTTACAGACTCTTGTGCCATTCGGCCAAGTTAAAAGTCGAGTGGCGACTTTAAACTCCTATCTACGTCAACAGTCGAGTGACGACTTTAAACTCTTGTCTATGTTAACAGTCGAGCAGTGACTTTAAATCCCTATCTACGTCAACAATCGAGCAGCGACTTTAAACTCTTATCTATGTCAACAGTCAAGCGGTGACTGTAAACCCTTATCTACGTCAACAGTCAAGCAGCAACTTAAAACTCCTGTCTATGTCAACAGTCGAGTAGTAACTATAAACTCTTGTCTACGTCAATAGTCGAGCGGTGACTATAAAACCTTATCTGTGTTTAGGTCCTCGATGGCTCAGAGCTTCTGGGCATTGGCAGAATTGATCTTCACTTCAAAGGAGTTGGCCTACTTGTTGAGCCTTGCCAGTTGCAAAGCTTGCTCGGCACTCTTGGCCTTCTCCACTTACAACAACTTAGAGCTCTTATTCAGATCAACCTTCAATTGGGTTGCCTTAGCAGTCAACTGCTCCGTGCATGCCTGAGCGGCCTCTGATTAGCCGCTCGGAGTGCGTAACTGTTGGACTTCATACTCTAGAAAGGTCAGCCTTTGGCACATGGCCAGACTCTCGACTCAATACTACAACAACAATAAGATTGTAAGTGCCGAACATATGAAAGTAAGTAAATATAAAGGTAACATACGTACCCCAGTAGTCATTTGGGTATAGTTGTTCGCAAGCTTCCTTGGTGAGAGGACCACCATGTGGGCTCAGGCATCGGCCCATACTTGGGCAAGTAGCTCTTGAATCGGAATCTGGTACTCAGGGGTACGGGGTGCGGCGTCATCCGAGTTGCGCCATTCATCAGTGGCCAAATGGATGATGGCCATTATTTGTCTCTGGCCGCTCAGATCAAAAGGCTCAGAAGTTGTTGTCCTCGTAGACTTGGACATAGGGGATGGTCGGATGGTGGATACTTGTGCAGCTAGTGGTAGCCCAAATAGTGAAGGCGTGCAGTCGGAGGATAGAGAAGTATGGAGTGCTGCGAATCCTTGCTAAGGAAGAGTAGGCGTTGATGTTTCACCTGTTTAGAGGATGATCACGAGCCGACTTAGACAGGGGTTTGCAAGGCGAAGGTGGCGGAGCGGGAGGAAGCTTCCGCATGGCGCCTCTTGCATCGTGTCAGAGGTTCATCAGAGGTGAACGACTCTGAAGGCACAGCGATCGGCAGCATCAAAGGTCGTTCGGGAGGAAGGTCACCTGTAACAGCCGCGACTCCACTAGCCACTGTCTGACTCCCTCCACCCTCACTGGCCAACGTATGTGTCTCTTCCGCCCCACCGAGCAGGTCGTCAAAGTGGGTGACCAGCTGTAGGTCGTGACTCTCCAACTCGGCCACTCCTGTGGCGTTGATTTTTGTGTCCACAAGCTTGCTTTTTTAGCCAAATGTGCCCTCAGCATGATGCGGCCTGTAAAAAAGGAAGAAAAATTAGTTAGATTCAAAGATAGGAGAAAAAAGAGCATACCTAGAATGGACGACAAGCGTGTTCAGATCGGGCTCAGGTCAAACACATACAAGACACCCTCCAAATGCAGCCAGTGGATGCGATACTTCTAACCTGCCAAACTGGATGCTGCTTGGAGATAGTCCCATCGGCTTCGGTACCTCCCGAGCGATGGAGGCTGCATCACTTCCATCTGCCAGTCGATCGGGAAGTCGGGTCACTCAGGAAAACGAACAAAGAAATAATATTCCTTCCAATGTTTATTAGAGGTTGACATTTTATCAAAGAAGACCGAGCCCACTCGGGCTTGGAACAAGAAGGTCCCTGGCTCGGACAATTTAAGGTATAGAAGTAATGAAAGGCCTGAGGCGTCAAGGAAAGGCTGTGTAGGCAAAAGATAATCACTACCCCGCACAACAACCTAAAGGAGTTCGACACTAACTGATGCAGGGAGATGTGGAAGTATTTACTGATAGTAAAAAAGAAGGGATGAATGGGAAATCGAAGGCCTGCGCTAAACCGATCCTTAAAAAAAGGAAGGAAGCCTACAGGAGGTTCGTGTGGCTGGTCGTAAGCGGAGAGAATAGCAACTTGATAAGTAGAGGGAAAATGGTATGTGGGAAGTCGGCCATCGAAAACAAAGAATTCGAGAAGAAGCAACGAACAGATTCAATGAAGGAAAAGGAGAAGAAGCTTACTGAAGATGGTCGTGGGAGAATAAGAGGAGAAGAAACATCGCAGAGACTACTCGAAGACGAAAACGTAAGGAATGAAGATGATGGTGATGCGAATTATTGTTTGTAAATCTCGCGGTCATTTCATCCTAAGCCGTCTGATCAAGGGTTGTGAAAAATTAAGAGAAGATTCGATCGTAGAATTTGAAAAGGCACTTGTCACATCACCAGCGGATATCCGTCTGTCACGTCGAGCATGCGGCGATAGAAGGTAGGACACGTGGCAGCAAATTGTTGGTTGTTACTTGGAAAACTTAACGGTTCCACTGTACAAAAATTTTGTACAAAGGTCTGAACCTTTTCCTAGCTACCATGTGTTCTTTTAAATTAAACTTGGATCGCCTGCGGAACTTAACACGTTTGATCCTAAGTTTAATTTATTTATTCTTTTAGGTTTAGACTTGGATCTCCTACGGAACTTAACACGTTTGATCCAAATCACCTAGGTCACGAAGACAATTAAATATCTATTTCCAAAATCGGCTTCCAGTACTGCATGGCGAGACACTTGGCCTTCTTGGATATGGGGGCAACCACCACCGACTAGACAAAGCCTTTTAAGGAAATTAAATATTTAACCTTCCCATAGTAACCCTAGGTTAACCACTAAGAACAATCAAATCACAAGGAAAAGAAAAAAAACAAAAGAACACAACTTCGAAAACTAATTCAAAAAACTAGAATCGCATGTCTCTTGTATTTGGTGTTTTTACAAAGAAACAAAACTAACATGATGCGGAAAACAATTATTAGTTATACCTTTCTTTGTGAATAATGACCTCTTCTAATCTCAGACGTTGTGTGGGCAACGATCTTCCGAGACGAGAACCACCTAGCACCTTCTTCTTCTTCCTTCAAGTTTCGGCCAAGCACAAAACTCCTAAGGAAGAAGAACTTTTTCCACCAACCAAGCTCCAAGGGATGCAAGCTTTCTCTCCTTCTTCTCCAAGCTAGGATCCGGCCACCACTTGATCTCCAAGAAAGAAGAGAGGTTCGGCCATACCAAGGAAAGAAGAGAACTTGAAGAGGCCGACCACACCAAGGAAGAAAAGAGGGAGAAATAGAATAGAGGTTGTTGTTTCATGAAGGCACCCAAACCCCCTCTTTTATAATCCTTAGCCTTGGCAAATAAGGAAAATTTAATAAAACCTTCCTTAATTCTTTTGCCATTGAAAAGGAAAATTTTAATTAATTAAAATTAAAATCCTTTTCTTAATGCATATGGCCGGCCACATTAAACAAGCAAACTAGGAAATTTTTCTCTAGAAAAATTAAAACTTCCTAATTTGCTTCCGGAAAAATTTTAAAATAAAATTTCTCTTTAATAATCCCTTCATGGTTGATGCTATAAAAGGAAATTTCTATAATTTTAAAATTTATCTTTTCAACATGTGGATGATTTATAAATAAGGAAAGTTTTTACCAAAATTAAAATCAACCTTTTAATCTACAAATAAGGAAAGAGATTTAACTCTTCTCTTAATCTTTTGTAGAATCTTATAAAAGGAAATATTTTAATTTTTAAGCTCTCTTTTAAATCATGTATTCCACATAAGAAAAAATTTAAAATTAAAATTCCTTTTCTATTTCTAATGGCCGACCACACATAGGTTGAACCCATGCTTGGGCCGGCCACAATCAATCCCATCTAAACATGGTTTGGCCGGCCCTTCCTTCAGCTCCAAGCAAAGCTTGGCCGACCCCTTTTAGATGGGTACGAAGGTGGGTATAGGTGGGTATAGTACTCTATAATTAAGAGGCTACGATAGGGACCGAGAGGAAGAATTGGTTTTGGTCTCCCGATAAAATTAAGCATCCCGTGTTCGCCCCGAAACACAACTTAATTTTATCAATAATAATTCATTCCACTAGAGAACTATTATTGAACTACTGCATCAATCCCAAATTATATTTTTGGGCTCCTTCTTATTATGAGTGTGTTAATCTCCCTGTGTTTAAGATAATGAATGCCCACTAATTAAATGAGTTACTGACAACTCACTTAATTAATATCTTAGTCCAAGAGTAGTACCACTCAACCTTATCATCATGTCGGACTAAGTCCACCTGTAGGGTTTAACATGACAATCATTATGAGCTCCTCTTGGGAACATTCTCAACCTAGATTACTAGGACACAGTTTCCTTCTATAATCAACAACACACACTATAAGTGATATCATTTCCCAACTTATCGGGCTTATTGATTTATCGAACTAAATCTCACCCATTGATAAATTAAAGAAATAAATATCAAATATATGTGTTTGTTATTATATTAGGATTAAGAGCACATACTTCCATAATAACTGAGGTCTTTGTTCCTTTATAAAGTCAGTATAAAAAGAAATGACCTCTAATGGTCCTACTCAATACACTCTAAGTGTACTAGTGTAATTATATAGTTAAGATAAACTAATACCTAATTACACTACGATCTTCCAATGGTTTGTTCCTTTTCATCTTGGTCGTAAGCTACTGTTTATAATTTATAAGGTACTGATAACATGATCCTCTGTGTGTGACACCACACACCATGTTATCTACAATATAAATTAATTGAACAACTATATTTATCATAAATGTAGATATTTGACCAATGTGATTCTTATTTCTAGATAAATGTTTATACCAAAAGCTAGACTTTTAGTATACATCCTAACACAAATAATAGCAGAGCATTAATGAGGTTTAATTAAAAGGCATAAGCAGCGTGCTCGGCCATAATGAGCATAGATTTGTACGATCTTCTAGGAATTAAGAGGATGTCAGCTCTTATCGTTGGGCGCCTAGACAAGAAAGTCTAGAGAAATGGAAAAATTCACTAAGGTTGGCGTTAACCATCCCAATCGACACAGATATTCGATTATGGTACATTCAATCGACCGATCCAACACCAAGCTTATGAGGTGTGATCCGAGCGCTAGCTACACGCACAGGCCAACATATAAAGTAGTGCGGTGAAGTAATGTGATCCGATCAGAAGTTTGAGACAAAAAAAAGGAATGGACCGTCGGCGAATTAAATCGTCGAATCAGCGACCAAATTTCGCCGCTCATTACATCCGAATGGCGATTAGTAGATATCAGTCGACCAACATCCAGAGCACAGAGAGTGTCCGATCGACAGAGGTTACCCAAGGCACTACTTGTCCTAGCCATCTGAAAAATTGAAATTGAATAAGTCAGTACAAAATCAATTAACCAGCACAAAACTAGCTTAATTCAATTTATACAGACATAGTACCAACATAATAAATCAAGAAAAAAAATCTTTTCGATTTTCAGGAGTCTAAGTCGACTGACCCATTGGACTGGTCGATCGAGAATCCAGATCTTAAGCTTGACCCATTGTCCTCAATTAGAATTGATATAATTGGATAGGGATATGTTGTACGTATGTTCTGTTATTTTACAATCTAAGTCTATTTTAGCCAATTTCATATTTATAGATTAAACTCAGGTCTGTTTGATCAAACCAATGTCTATTGGTTTGAATTTGTCCCATTAGAACAAATCTATTTCAATTGATCAAATTAGATCTATTAGAACAAATCTAGTTATTTGATCATATCTAGTCTAAGCCTAATTAAATCAACTCAAATCGATTCTGATTTAGAGTCTAACCCTAATTAAATCAACTCAAATCGATTCTGATTGAGATCAAACTGATTCGACTAAACTAACTAATAATTTAAATTAGATTAAGTCCTAATGGTCTAATTAGACCATCTAGTTCAAACCCATGATTTGAACTAGCAAGTGAAGGGGAAAAAAAATCTCAGTTTTCATTCACGGGGAGCTAAAGCAATCACGTTTTTTTTATTTGTTTTAATCAACCGAACTTAACCTGCAGAAAAAAATGACTTTTTATTTAATTTATTAAAATCAAACATTTTCTCAGGAAGCACTACTTCGTGAGCACATTTCTTCACCGCTTTCTTCCCCGCACGTTGCTCACGCCGCTTCAATCGTTGGACAAAAAAGACGATAACGCTCGTCCCCAGTGCCCCCGTGGACCTTGCCCAAGGCGATCACGAGGGGGGTTAATCATGGTAACCGAAGGTGTTAAGGGCGCAGTGGGCTGAGGGACACGGGGATAAGGGATTTATGCCCTTGCTGCCGCCGCGATTTGAACCCACGTTCTCATTGGACAAACTTCTACGCCCCAACCACTTCGGATAACCCCGTGGGGCACGCCGCTTCAATCGTGCAACCACGAACGAAGGCGGTCGCTGGCCATGCCAGCCTACTGCCGACCTTCTGAGGCGGTTGCCGGTCCTATCCGGCACCGGAATGTGTCGCTCTGGGCTCTGGGCCCAATAAGGTCGCTGGCCACTGTTCTGCACATCCTAGCCACCAGCACATCGCCGGCAGTCGTGACGCCATCGCCAACCATGGAATGCCATCACCGGCATATCCCCGCGGCCGAACCCTGCTCCGATGGAAATCGCGACCTTGTCACGATTTTGGCACAATGCGTTGCTGAACAATAGTGCTGACACCAGCGGTGACTCAATCGCTGACCTGCGCCCCTGTCACTGGTCTCCTACTGCCGCGATGTAGTCGTCGACACTCCTTTGCAGCAACCAAACTGTAGACCCTCAAGGAGATTTCCGGGAAAAACTCATTCCGGAGAGTTCTAGTCAAACAGTCACCTTCGTGACTTGTTGCGGCGTGGTTAGAGACGAGAAAACACAAAGCGATATAGTATAATTCCTAATGCTTTGATACCAATGTAGAAATTATATATTAATTGCACAAAACAATTAAATACTTATAGCGATCTCTCGCAGATCTACAATCGGCGACGGTACGACTTGCTGTCAGAAGAACGATCACACAATCAGAACGCTCTATGTAATTCCACGAACCAAATCCCGCAGCTTTGGATGTCTTCCTCTTCTCCTTACACCCCCTCCCCGCCTCTCTCTCCTCAGCCGCCTTTAATGATCCTTGAATGCACCTCTTATAATTCAAGGATATAAGGGACAATTTGCCCCTAAGAAGTGGGCAACATGTGTTTCCCCCATTTTTCCATTTCCTACATGATGCGGTGATGATAAGTGGCCCCCACCCTGTGGCCACAGTGGAGATCAAAGTCAAGACGGTCAACGCGTAGATAGCATCGGTCGGTCTAGGGAGTAATGCCCCGACCAAGGGAGAAGACCCTGATCCGGCACCTCCTTTGACACGGGGAGGAGTCAAACGACTGATGCTCAAAGGATCATTGGACACCGAACGGAAGAGGAGACGAGGTGCAGTAGTCGGGTCGAGCGGCTACCCTGCTCGACCAAATAGCAGGGCTCGACACTGGTAGAGTTCAACTTCGGCCGAGCGGCTACCTTGCTCGGCCTGACAACATGTCTCGACTGGCAGTGGCAGGAGGGAACTTCGGTCGAACAAATACACATAGGAGTATCGAGGTTCTGGCCGACCAAACGAGGCACCAGAGCTGGGAATCACCGGCCGAGTAGCCAACCCGCTCGGCCTAGTAGTACACTCTCTCTGATATCCAGCGACATCCTTTTGGGAGTTGGTGTCGCCAACACCGGACATGGACAGCAAGAAGATCGTACAACCGAAGCTTCTACTGTCACTTCAAATATATGCTCGGCACGTTAAGGAACTGTGTCAGGGATGTTGGTGCAACCTTAGGTCAAGGTTGACCTGGTTGACCCGACTCGAGGTGACGTGACTCGAGTTGTATTTTGATGTTTGACTTGGAAAGATTGTCGGTGCAACCTTAGGTCAAGGTTGATCTAGTTGAGTTGCATGTTGATGTTTGACACTCGTGAGAGAGTTCTATTCTGGATGTTTGACAAGAATAGGTGTTTGGGAGATTGTAGGTGCAACCGTAGGTCGAGGTTGACCTGATTCGGGAAAAAGTCCAAGCATGGAGACTTGGCAACGGAAAAGTCCAAGCAGGGAGCTTGGCACGGGAAAAGTCCAAGTAGGGAGACTTGGCACTGGAAAAGTCCAAGCAGGGAGCTTGGCACGCGAAAAGTCCAAGTATGAAAACTTGGCACGGGAAAAGTCCAAGTATGGAGACTTGGCACTGGAAAAGTCCAAGTATGGAGACTTGGCACGGAAAAGTCCTAACTGGGATGTTAGGCAGTTGGAAAGTCCTGGTGAGTGAAGCCAGGCAGTGAGAAAGTCCTAACTGGGATGTTAGGCAGGTGGAAAGTCCTGGTGAGTGAAGCCAGGCAGTGAGAAAGTCCTAACTGGGATGTTAGGCAGTGTGGAAAGTCCTGGTGAGTGAAGCCAGGCAGTGAGAGAGTCCTAACTGGGATGTTAGGCAATTGGAAAGTCCTGGTGAGTGAAGCCAGGCAGTGTGGAAATCCTGGTGAGTGAAGCCAGGTGAAAGTCCGGGTGAGTGAAGCCAGGCAAGGGAAGGGATGATCGGACATCTGGTGTGGAATAAGTCCAAGTAGGTCAAAGGGATTGACCGGACACTTGGCGAGGATTTCTAGCAGGTCAAGGGAGTGACCAGATGCTAGGGATGAAGTACCAATAGGTCAAGGTTGACAGGATATTGGTTTGGAAGGTTTGAGACTTGGTTTGGGCAAAAATCAAGCTCTGGATCGGTCTGCAGACCGATCCAGTGATACGTTGGCTGTGGGCTTACTGATCGGTCTGGGGACCGATCAGGGACGCTGGGATCGGTCCAAGGACCGATCAGATTCCACACAGAGAGTTGGGCAACTCTCTGTGAAGCCTTCTGATCGGTCTGGGGACCGATCAGCACAGGGCCTGATCGGTCCCCGCGACCGATCAGGCAAGCCCCAGACCGATCAGGCTGAAGCCTGATCGGTCCAGGTTCTAGCCGTTGCTACGCAACGGCTAGTTCTCTGCTCTTCTTCTTCGCAGGTATAAAAGAGGGCTACAGGACTTCGGTGAATTCTCTTCTTTAGCTACTTCTTCTTCCTTCTGGAAGTTCTCTCCTGCCTAAAGCTTCTGCTTCTTCTTCCTGCTGAGCTTTGTTGAGCTCGTTGGGTGCTAAAGCTTCGCGTGAGCTTCTTCCTGTTGCTGGTTTTCTAGCTAGGCTTGGATCCGAGAAGCTGCTGCTTCACCAGGGTTCCTGCTGACTTCAAGAAGGCAAGCAAGTGTTGTTTACATTATTTCTTGTTTTCTTGTATTTGTACTCCTATTGTGTTGCAAGAAGATTGTGGTGAGGTTTCTCCACCCACAAGGAGTATCTATTAGCCGGGTTTCCGGGGACTCATCCACCGACGGATTGGTAGGCTTCGTCCACCTTACGGACACGCCGAGGAGTAGGAGTTCATCTCCGAACCTCGTTATATGGTTTGTCTTTTTCTCCTGTTTTCTTTCTACGTTGTATTTCCGCTGCACTAACCTAATCGTAGGAAGAAACGCGAAAGATTGGGGTCGGCTATTCACACCCCCCTCTCTAGCCGTACGAAGGATCCTAACAAGTGGTATCAGAGCGAGGTTTGCTCTTCATCGGATTAACACCCGGGGAGCACGAGCTAGAGGATGGATTTACTCGGAGAAGATGTCACCATTCCACCATTCTACGAATGCGGTGACTTCGCGTATTGGAAGGTAAGGATGAAGTACTTTCTTATGACTAACATAATGAATTGGTTTTGTGTACAAGAAGGTTTTATTCCTCCGGTGGATAAGGAAGGAAAACCACTTGAGAAGAAGGAGTGGACAAGAGAACAAATTCACAAATCCGAAATCAACGAAGAGGTAACGAGAATAATTGAATTTTCATTGCCTACTAACATCTTGTGTAAGATAGGTTACAACAATGCCAAGGAATTATGGGATAACTTGGCTAAGTTCCATGAGGGAAGCTCAAATTCAAGCCATGAAGAGGAGCTAAGTGAGCCAAGTAGCTCACATCATGGAGGAGAAGATTTAGAAGTTGAGGGCCACTCAACATCCAAGGAAGAAGAGGAGGAGAGTTCCTCTTGCTCAAGTTCGGAGCAAGAAGAAGAAGTTTCCACCTTCGGAAGGGTTGAAGAAGAAAGCTCATCTCCATCCACAACCCTAGGTAACTCAAACACTGTGATTTCAAGCAAATTACACATAATGTGTTTTGAGTGTAGGGAACATGGACATTACAAGAGTAAGTGTCCAAAGAGGGTAAGAAAAACTCCACCGGCGCCAAAGGTCAAGGAAGCCGGAGTCCCGAAACGCAAGGGCAAGGAGCACATCGTGTGCTTCCAATGCAAGCAAAGGGGACACTATAGGAGTCAATGTCCAAGGGGGAGGCAACCTCACAAGGACAAGAGGCCAAACACATGTAAAGGGGGAGCTAAGGCAAACCCTAAGGTAACCTCTAAGGTTCATTTTTGCAATTCTAATAAAATGCATGCTAGGAATTTTATTGCACTTGTCGATAATAACAAGCATGATAACCTTAGGAATCGATACATGTGCTTAGGAGCCAAGCATGTTAGCCTGGATAAGAACAATTCTAGAAATGCTAACCCTAGAATTAACTCATCTAAGGCTAAGGAGAACCTAGGTAGAAACCCCAAGACAACTAGACATATGCCTAGGAATACCTCAAAGAAAAATGATAAATCAAAACTTGAGGTATTAGAGAAAGAAAATCAAGTCTTGAGGTCAAGACTTGACTCTCTAGAAAAGGCTCTTATGGATTTAACTCTAGGGTCTAGGGGTCAAAAACCCAAGTCCAAGGACAAGAAAGGTTTGGGTCACAAACCTAAGTCCCAAGTGGTCAAGCCCACTTATCATAGTGTTCCATTCGATTATGGAACAAAACCTAGGGCTAGGAAGACCACCACCAAGGTCACAAGGGGAGTCACCCCTAGAGTTGATCTTGATGAGTCCCAAATGACCAAGACTTCAAAGCCTAAGAGGGTCATTAGGAGGGTTGCTAGGGAAGTCATCCCTAGTGAATATTTAGTGAACCCAATGAGCTCTAATAGGTATTGGGTTCCTAGGAGCATCTTCTCTACCCCTTAAATGGGTAAGAGAGTGTCAACTCCAATAAGAAGGGTAGTTAACCCAATTTTGAGGAAATTGACACTCAAGGAGCATTTTCAAGGTTTTGATAACCTTTGAAAATGAAAAAGAATTATTATTTACTCCTTGAAGAGTAAATTGTGTCATATTTGAAAAATATCGATTTTAATCTTATTTGACACAATTTAAGAAAACTAGAGAAATACCATAATTGGGATTTTGGTTTCCTCTTAGGGATATATGGGCAATCTAGGGTTAGATTTTAAGTTAGCTAAGGCTAAGGATACTTAGATAGGGAATTTAGGTATTTTATTTGTGCTAACTTGCCATGATTAGTTGCCATATGCCATGTCATGACATCATATTTATTTTATTATCATTTGAAATGTCATGATAATGCTTAGGCTAGTTTATATGTCATGCTTTATTTAAGTTTTCAAACTTTATGCCATGACATCATGACATTGGCACATGTTTTTACTTATGATATCATTATATGCCATGTCATCATCTCTTGCATTATAATCAATGAAATTGATTTAAGGACAAACATATAATTTGATATTGAGATCAAATTGGTGTTTAAAAAATGCATGAGAACTTAGCCTAAGTTGACCTTAACCCATATCTCATATCAAATTGACTTGAATGTGGTTTGATACACCCTAGATGTGTGTGAGATATTAGGATCATGAATTAGGATCAAGGTGCATAGTTCTTGTACCTAGATGAGCCTAATTCAAGAAATGGAGGATCATAGGGAAAGCTTGTGTACAAGTCATGTACATCTAGCCCTAAGATTATGGTCCTAAATTCAAATGGTTTTAAAAGCATTTTAAAATTGATTTGAAAAACCTTGATGAAGCTTTCCTAGTGATAGCATTCATCATTGAACATTGTGATACAAAGTTGAGTTAAACTTGAACTATTTCAAAGTTTTTGAACTTTGTATCAAGATTGAAAAATGGAAACTATTTTCATAGAAAACTATTTTTCCTTGATAGTGTATGTTATGAGGAATGTATCCTCAAAATTTTACAATTTTTGAAATTTTCTGTGATTTTCTAGAGGTTTCTGAATTTCGGGAGAAGAAATCAGAAATCTGATATCAGACTTGTGGACCGATCAGGAGGTTGCCTGATCGGTCCAGGGGATGCTGGATCGGTCACTGTGATCGATCCAAATCTGATCGGTCTGGTGACCGATCAGGGCGTGCCAAATGCTGATTTTTCGACTGTTTTGTCTGAAATTTCAGCTGGGAGTTGGTGCTTTGGATTTCTAAAGGTTTGAAACTCACCAAGACATTGTTGGTGCAATGGTCAAGGGGGAGTTAACCTTTAGGGGGAGTTTTACCTAATTGTCAAGGGGGAGTTGACTTTTAGGGGGAGTTTTTACTCCTTAAGACTTTTGAGGATTAGTGATATGGGATTATCACTAAGTTGATTGTTGGTTTTAGTATAAAGGGGGAAATTAAGAGTTTCAATGAAAGGTATGAGACTTTCATTAGGAAGAAACTCTTGACCTTGATACCCTCCTTTTTCTTTTTGATGTGTGTCAAAAAGGGGAGAGTGTTCATTGGAGAATTATTGGAGAACTCAAGTTAGGTTATCGGGTTAACCTAAGCTAGGGGAGGAATGTCAAGGAATGTTCAAGGAAGAACATTGGAATTCTTTTTGATGTGTGTCAAAAAGGGGGAGAATTATTGGAGAACCTAAGTTAGGTTATCGGGTTAACCTAAGGGGAGAATGTCCAAAGAATGTTCAAGGAAAGAACATTGGATATTGGAAGATGGATGGAAAACCTAAGTTAGGTTATCGGGTTAACCTAACTTGATTATGGGTTTTGTCAAACATCAAAAAGGGGGAGATTGTTGGTGCAACCTTAGGTCAAGGTTGACCTGGTTGACCCGACTCGAGGTGACGTGACTCGAGTTGTATTTTGATGTTTGACTTGGAAAGATTGTCGGTGCAACCTTAGGTCAAGGTTGATCTAGTTGAGTTGCATGTTGATGTTTGACACTCGTGAGAGAGTTCTATTCTGGATGTTTGACAAGAATAGGTGTTTGGGAGATTGTAGGTGCAACCGTAGGTCGAGGTTGACCTGGTTGACCTGATTCGGGAAAAAGTCCAAGCATGGAGACTTGGCAACGGAAAAGTCCAAGCAGGGAGCTTGGCACGGGAAAAGTCCAAGTAGGGAGACTTGGCACTGGAAAAGTCCAAGCAGGGAGCTTGGCACGCGAAAAGTCCAAGTATGAAAACTTGGCACGGGAAAAGTCCAAGTATGGAGACTTGGCACTGGAAAAGTCCAAGTATGGAGACTTGGCACGGAAAAGTCCTAACTGGGATGTTAGGTAGTTGGAAAGTCCTGGTGAGTGAAGCCAGGCAGTGAGAAAGTCCTAACTGGGATGTTAGGCAGGTGGAAAGTCCTGGTGAGTGAAGCCAGGCAGTGAGAAAGTCCTAACTGGGATGTTAGGCAGTGTGGAAAGTCCTGGTGAGTGAAGCCAGGCAGTGGGAGAGTCCTAACTGGGATGTTAGGCAATTGGAAAGTCCTGGTGAGTGAAGCCAGGCAGTGTGGAAATCCTGGTGAGTGAAGCCAGGTGAAAGTCCGGGTGAGTGAAGCCAGGCAAGGGAAAATCCAGATGGATCAGGGATGATCGGACATCTGGTGTGGAATAAGTCCAAGTAGGTCAAAGGGATTGACCGGACACTTGGCGAGGATTTCTAGCAGGTCAAGGGAGTGACCAGATGCTAGGGATGAAGTACCAATAGGTCAAGGTTGACCGGATATTGGTTTGGAAGGTTTGAGACTTGGTTTGGGCAAAAATCAAGCTCTGGATCGGTCTGCAGACCGATCCAGTGATACGTTGGCTGTGGGCTTACTGATCGGTCTGGGGACCGATCAGCATGGAGCCTGATCGGTCCCCAGGACCTATCAGATTCCACACAGAGAGTTGGGCAACTCTCTGTGAAGCCTTCTGATCGGCACAGGGCCTGATCGGTCCCCGCGACCGATCAGGCAAGCCCCAGACCGATCAGGCTGAAGCCTGATCGGTCCAGGTTCTAGCCGTTGCTACGCAACGGCTAGTTCTCTGCTCTTCTTCTTCGCAGGTATAAAAGAGGGCTACAGGACTTCGGTGAATTCTCTTCTTTAGCTACTTCTTCTTCCTTCTGGAAGTTCTCTCCTGCCTGAAGCTTCTGCTTCTTCTTCCTGCTGAGCTTTGTTGAGCTCGTTGGGTGCTAAAGCTTCGCGTGAGCTTCTTCCTGTTGCTGGTTTTCTAGCTAGGCTTGGATCCGAGAAGCTGCTGCTTCACCAGGGTTCCTGCTTACTTCAAGAAGGCAAGCAAGTGTTGTTTACATTTCTGTTCTTGTTTTCTTGTTCCTATTTGTACTCCTATTGCTGTTGCAAAGATTGTGGTGAGGTTTCTCCACCCACAAGGAGTATCTATTAGCCGGGTTTCCGGGGACTCATCCAGTTTCCGGGGACTCATCCACCGACTGATTGGTAGGCTTCGTCCACCTTACGGACACGCCGAGGAGTAGGAGTTCATCTCCGAACCTCGTTATATGGTTTGTCTTTTTCTCCTGTTTTCTTTCTACGTTGTATTTCCGCTGCACTAACCTAATCGTAGGAAGAAACGCGAAAGATTGGGGTCGGCTATTCACACCCCCCTCTCTAGCCGTACGAAGGATCCTAACAAGGGACACTTTACTCACAAATCTTTTCGGGGAAAAAATTGAGAAGTGTGCTCGTCTTGGGAAGTGTGCACGCGCGCTACCGGAACTCTATATAAAGAGGGGTCAAAACATCGGTGGATGTATGCAATATTCATTGTTTGCGCTACAGTTTTCTTGTTGCTCCACTTTATACTTCATCGCCGGTGACTAATTTGAGCGTCGGAGGGCCAACGCTGGGGACTTCTTCCCTGGTTCGGCACTGACATAATTTGTGTTGCAGGTCTGAGCGGAGTCTATAGACGATCAACAAGAATGCTACATCTCTAATTTTCCATCTCTTCAACTTTCGGACAAGATCACTACAGTATCTTTGTTAAATTTGAATCTGTATGTGTTGTATATTATAACTTGAGAATATAAGTTTGTGTTTAAACGATATATATGTTGATGTGAAATAGACATTTTTTATTTGTATTTTTATATAGATTGTAGAAATGGATAGGTTCTATTGAAAAAAAATCAGTTTTGCTACAAATTTTGTGACAAAACATTTTGATCGCCAAATTATTGTAAACTTGAAATGAAATATATTTTCGTCACTTATTTGCATTTGAGACGAGTTGATTTTCGATGAAAATTTTACGATGAACATTTTTTAACAAATCTCATTGCAAATATTATTTGTGATGAATTTTAATACTATATTTTTTTTAGTGAGCTACTAGATAATTTAATTCTACCTATTTTAATAGATTACAATATCAATTGTTTCTACGTATTATAACAACAGCTATTAGTAGTTACTAGAACTGTGCTGAGTTAGAGGCATTTTCAAAATAAAATAATTGATAGAGTGCCTATTTGAATTTCATTTTTTTAAAAAAAGTGACGCCCATTTTTGCCCTGTAAATAATGGATATTAAAACTTCAGTTAATAAAATTTTTTAAAGATATTTTGATATATAAAACAGTGTCCTGGGTCATGCGAATAATATAGGAGGAATATTGATGATTTAGTGGAAATAATATTAAAAATTACTACTCTATATCTTTAAATATTTTTTTCTTACGTTTTTAAGTACCCACTGTTGAATGAATGGCAACTACATGTGAATGAGATTAAAAATGGAAGAATTTTAGAAACTACTAATTCATGGCTTTTTTTCTATATGGCAAGCAATAACTTATTCCTTACCAAAGAAGTGGCTTCTGTTTCTTTAACTAATAATAATAACTATTTTTACAAAAAAAAGTTTTTTATGTGAAAAAAAATCAATAATTTAGAAGGGCAATTGTGGATAGTTTCTTGATTATTTTAATATAGAAATTGTAAATGACTTATGCAATGACATAAAAGTCATATTAAGTATATTTAGATTATTTTTTATTTGATAATTTGACTTATCAAGAATATTTTTTAGATAATGTAAAGTAGAAGAGTGGCATAACAAGGTACATATTCATGAATGAAAAGAGTTTGAATGTGGCCTAATAAGATTATGGTACTTTAATTGACTTGAATGATTTATTAAGTACCTCAATCATTGAAAACTATACTTCTTTTTCGTCGCAATTGCGTTATGAATTAGAGATGTCGTATTCATTCAACCTCGAGTTCTAGTCAAAAAGATTATAAGAATGAATTAAAACAGACCCAAATTATTCTAGACCTAGAAGAGAATTCATCGATTTTACTAAATTAACGAACTAGACATACTAAAATAAACTCTTGTCGTTTCAAAATTATTAATGCTTTCTATGATCGTTAAAACAACATTAAGTCGATGACATAGATATAGATGTCGAATACAGATTCAAATTAAAAGCTTAGTAGCATGCATTTTCTTTCTTTCTTTAGAAGTAAAACTACTCAAATATAGAGCTTGAGGTTGTTCCTCTTAGTGTAGTGTGAGGTATAGAGTAAATCTTAATTAAGATATATGTATATGTATTAACCAACTACTTATATAATTATTTGTAAAAAAACTTTAAATAACTATAATATCCATGAGTAATATTTTTATTATTAAAAAAATAAATAATAATAATAATAATAATAAAAACCTTCTCTTCTTTTAGTGTTCTTGTCCTAACTGATAGCCTTTCTCTATATAAATGGCTAATTAGGAGAGAGAAGAAGAGCTCACTGTACTGGACAAAGAGAAAGAGAGAGACAAAGGTGAACCTGTGATTCTCTGTTTAGGAGTCTATTAGTCAGCGAAACCAATACAGGTACGGCCTCAGATCCACCCCAAACTCCGAGATCTCGCTTCTCGAGCTCGTCAAAAAAAAAAAACGAAGAAACCGATCTTCTTGCTTGTTCTTTTTTCCCCTCGCTCCGCCCGCGATCCCTCAGAGCTCGTTAAAAAACCGATTTTTACTTCAGGTTTCGACTTCGATCGCTCCGTTCTTTCGTTCCCCTCGATCAAAATCGGATTTTGGTGGAGCTTTTGGCCGATCTGTCCCCTCGAGTGCAGGGGGAGTACTGATTGACAGCGCCATGGGCGACCAGGGGATGGTCTGGAGGAGGCCTCCGACGCCGCCGGCGTCGAGGGTCAAGAGCAAGATTTGGCAGCAGGCAGAGGAGGTGGCGGAGTTGGTGCTGCAGCTCATTACACCGACGGCGGAGTCGGAGGAGAGGAGGAAGGCTATCTCCGGATACGTACATCAGCTCTTCGGCGGCGCCGCCGTGGCCGAGGTGATTATTAGTGCATGCACTTGTTTTTCTTTATTCCATTGCTCGCTTTGGATTTAATTTAACATGGTTCAAATGTTGGTTGACCTGGTGCTATAATTTTACTTCTGGTTTATTTTAAGGAAAATAAATCAGCAGCACTATCATAATCATTATCTTAACTATTTACCGTACTCAAATACATGAATCTTTTCAACTCTCTTTCAGTGCATAGATCTATTATATTCTTCTTAAATAAATATTTACAGTAACATTAGAGCATTAACAAGTTGGATTAATCTTTAACTTATTCCACTTCGTTGTTGTTTAATAAGTTTATATGCATTTTTTCATCGTCCATTATGATCTATTAACTTTGCATGCAGTGCCATGCAATGAATCTGTCTAATGCAGTTGCATTTCTTAGACTCACTGTATAGTTCATAAATCATAATCTAGGGTTTACATGCATGGTTTGAAAGCAAGATTTATAATAATATTACTATTACTATGTGAAATAGTAGCAATATTTCTTGATAGTATTATTAAATTTATTTAATAAATTTAAAATTTATTAAATAAATTTAAACACGTAAAATATTGACTTTGGTTCACATGAACTTACACTTATTTTTAAAATATTGACTTTGGTATTATTAAAAAATATATTTTTTACTTTTTATAATTACTATTACTTTTTCTTAAACTAAAGCATTAGTTAGTATAACTAAGTGCATCATTTAATGATAAAGATATGTAAGTTATTTATAGATCATATGGGTCATTAGATCTAAGATGCATTATGTGGTAATTATGTTGTAGTTATATTGTTATTCTAAAGTTTTTGTGTATCATCTTGGTCTAGATGTGTCCTTTGATCTAGCTTCAATAACCCACAATTTTCATTTGTGTTTGATAATAACTAAGTATGGTTTTGACATCTTAGGAGGTCTTCATACGAGTTATTAGAATATTGTGTCAAGTTTTTCTCAAATTTATTTTTACTCTTTTTGAGATTCTCCAAAAGCCCAACCTAACATTATATATGGTAGGTGTCGAGTAGGGGTGGTATATTATACCATACCAAATTTTTTATATGATACCGTATACCATATCAAGAAATTCAATATAAATCAATATCATACCAAAAATTAGCATATCGAAACTCAATATATCAATTTTTTAATATGATATAAATTTTATATCATTCATACTAAAATTTCAATATCGGTATGATATATGCTGTATCAAAATATTAAATCTCATATCGATATTGACATCAAAAAGTTTGATATGGTATAATACTATATCAAAATTTTTGATATACCATTAATAACGATATGTTTAGTATATATCGGTATAGTATATCTAATATATTTTTAATATTTTCTCCACCCCTAAGTTCTAGCTCTTATATCATAAATCAAAATATGAGGCTCTTAAGTGAAGGTCAGAAGGGTAGGTCTCTTGGTAAGCAATCGAAAGAACCCTCAATTTTAATATGTGAAATTAAACTAAAGAATTAGAATTTTTCTCGGTCTTACTTCTACTTCTTTTAACAATTATTGCCTCTAAAAACAAAGGATACAAAGTATAACATATATCCTTCACTTTTCGTCTATGGAAAATGGCATGTGAATATTAACATGTGACATAAAGTATATCAAATATACTATTAGATAATTAGATAATTTTAAATCGTGTATACATGTGTATCCTTGACATACTAAAATTACTATCCTTAATGGTAGCAAACCAATAGCGATTCATACAAGCTAAATCTTCTAATCGGTAATTGGGTCAAAGAAACAACTTATATTTTATATTTGAATCTATATTAAGATTAACACCTTTATCTTCATTTAGAAATTGTGTGGAGTTTCTTATATTATTTTCATTGTAAAATATTTGATTTTTTTCACAACATCCCAATTAGGAGAGTTGAAACAAATTATCTTTTGTAATTGATGTGGGGATAAGGGACGCACCCCGAGAAGAGGCCAGGCAATGGTGGAAGTCAAAGTCAAGGTATTGTCAACTCCCCTACATTACTGGCTGGTCGGGTGACCCCCTTTGCCTGATTGGGATAAAGAATGTTCGGTCCAACATCATCATAGCTCACCCACAGACTGAGCTTCTGACGCTCAAAAAAGCATGTGTCGGTGAGGCACGCGCCGAGCGGCTAACCCACTCGGACTTACATCAAATCGCGAAATCGGCAAAGCGGGGTCGCGACCGAGTAAACTACATTCAGACACAGCTCCACTCGGCGCAACAACAGAGCTCGGACAGTGGAAGGGTGGCCAAGCGACCATCCCACACGGCCCGAGAACGATAGCGTCCGGACTGTTGATGGTGGGCCGAATGACTTACCCGCTCGGCCTAGTAACAGACAAAAGGAGGATATGACGATATCCTTCTAGGAGCCCGTGCCCTCGATAGACGGCATGGTTAGCGACATGGTCAGACAGAGGATCGTACGACGGAAGCTTCCACTGTCACGTCAGATATGTGCTCAACTCGTTGAGGTATTGTGTCAGGGACACTTTACTAGTACATCTTCCCAGGGAAAGCCTCGAGACGCGTGTATGCCTTGGGAAGCGTGGGCACGCGCTACAGGAACTCCATATAAAGAGGTCCAAGCTTCGTCGGAGGTACGCGCACCTTACTATTGCTACTGTTTCTCTACTTCTTCGTTCTGCTTCTTCCACATCGTCGGTGACTAACTTGAGAGTCGGAGGGCCAACACCGGGAGACCCTTCCCTGGCTCGACACTGACGTGGTTGTGGTTGCAGGTCCGCTTCACTCGGAGTCTTCGCACAGTCAACAGGAGCGTCACATTCCCAGCATCTATCAACTCGACTTTCAGACAGAATTAGTAATGAAAATACATCAAAGCTAAGTGAATAATATTACTATTTCTAATATTTTAAATTTACTTAATTTGAATGACCAATTCATTTCACCCTCCTTGATTAATACTTCAAATATTAGTATTAATTTGCTCCTCAACTCATAGATTTATAAATCTTAGACTCATGACACACGCCTAGTATACTTATTTGTCGCCACCTAAGAGCTTATAAATTGGGTGGCACCTCCTTCCAATAAAAGAGTGACACATTGAACATATAGTTATTGTATATCCTCTAATTACACTTCATAATTACTATATATCCTCTCACAGCACTTCATATCTAAAATCAAAGACAAAACACGGTGAACACTAACAACTAGAGGGGAGAATGGAAAATACTATGGTGGTGGGACTAGAACACTATGTGACATTATAGGATCTAGAGGAGTCTTTAGTGATAGAGAAAAACTAATAGGTCTCTACATGGAGACTTTAAGCTAATAGTAATTTTAAATGCAAAGTTAGGTTGATCTAGAGGTAGCTTAGAGAAGAGGGTTGCACTCCGTATGAATGACAGACAAAGTGGCAATATCCAGAGAAGTCTAAGTACTCTGTAGAAGTGGATGATGCCCATACAAATGATATGAAGGAAACAAAGAACATTCCGATAGAGAAAACTTTGTCGTGGGTTGGTTAGCTAGGGAAGCTCTAATTAAGGTGAAAAAGAGGCATGCTTGATGTAATTCCTAAGAGCATCATCTTAACCATCAGCTCTCATATCAAAAAATTACTCTTCATCTTATTTAACAATTAATAGTTTAGAAATGAAAAATAATTCTTTGAACCTTAGATTTATATGTAAATAATTTTCATGCATGTTATTATCACATGATACGGTGATGAGGGGCCCACCCCGCGGAGAGTCACGGCCACAGTGCAGGTCAAAGTCAAGGTGGACCAACACCCTATATCCTCGGTTGTTCGGGCAGCCTACTCGCCTGACTGGGATAAAGAAGAGATCCAACATTAGTATAACACACCGAGCATTCGACGCTCCGAAAAGCAAGTATCAAGTATCGGCAAAGGCGCGCCGAGCGGCAACCCCATTCGGCCTTACATCAATCCTCGAAATCAACATAGCGGAGTGATGTGATGCGGACTATATTCAGACACATCAATAGTATGATCGAGCAGCTTCCCGACTCGGCCAAGGAGCAGATCTGTCAGCCAAGCACTAATCCCGTTTGGCACATCAGCAGAACAAGGGATAGTGAAATGCCAGCCGAGCGTCTATCTTGCTCAGCCCAAGGGTAGACAATGTTCGAACAAGATGAAGGTTGACTCAACGGCTCTTCCGCTCGGCTCAATAACAGACTAAAGGAGTATCTGTCGGTATCCTTTTTGGAGTCAATGTTGCCGACAGACGGTATGGTCGGCAACATTGTCAGGCAGAGAATCGTACGGCGGAAGCTTTTACTGACACGTTAGAGATATGCTTGGCCCGTTAAGGTATTGTGTCAATGATACTTTCTTGACACGTCTTTTCATGGAAATCGTGGAGAAGCGTGCACGCCTTGGGAAGCATGCACGCGCGCTATAGGAGTGCTATATAAAGGGGGGTCCAAGCTTCAGCGGAGGTATGCGATAATCCACTATTGCTGCTACTTTTTGTTATTTTGCTTTGCTTCCACACATCGCCGGTGACTGGTTTGAGCGTTGGAGGGTCAACGCCGGTGACCCCTTCCCTGGCTTGACACTGACGTAGTTGTGGTTGCAGGGTCGCACGGAGTCAACACACGGTCAGCCGGAGCGCCACGTCCCCAGCTTCCGTCGCTTCGACTATCGGACAGGATCATCACAAATACTCTTTTATCTCTACATGCATCAATAGATGTAATCTTGCCTTTACAGGTTGGCGCAGTTGGTTAATGTAAGAATGTTGTTGTCAATAGGCCTGAGGTCAATTCTCAGTGAGTACGGAATGTTCTGCAAGTTGCCTCAACCCTTCCTTGCATACGCTGCTGTTACTAAACGAATCCCCTCGTGATTTGGTTAGCTAGGGAGGCCACCCCTAAAGGGGTCATCGAGGTGATGATTTCACCTTTTGTTGTCAATCAATAGATGTAATCTTCATTTTTTTTTGGTAAAATAAGTTAGATTATTAGGTCTAATATAGCTCCGAGCTAGATGAGCAATCAGTTAAATTGAAGACATGAAACTATATTTACACATCAAGTGATGAAGAAAACCTTCAACAAATTGTTGCTATGGTTTAAACACATTTTGAATAAGATGATGTTAATATGGTAACTACACATGCATGACCATTTCTTATGCGAGTTGACGTTGAGTTTTCTTATTTGCATTTTTTATCTCTTCTTCACTAGCAAATGGTGCATTAAAGAATGTATGTATGCATGTGTATTTGCCAAATTAACATCACCACATTCAACAGTGCACTAATCAAAGTAAAGTTGTAGACATAACTATCAAGCTTCATTTCACATACATGTAGATGTAGGACTAGACTTCAATGGAAAATTTAAACCTAATTAATTGATCAGATCCCTCATAACTTCAACAATTATCCATGTAGAAGTGGGTTCACTATGAACCATATGCACCTCGAATACTTATGAGCAACTATCTTAGAGAACTAAAAATGTGTTGCATCTCTTTCAACAAAAAAATTATCACACATTTTGTTTACTCTTTCATTTAATCTGTGGTAAGTTTATTAATTCATGAACTGTGTTGAAGCAGTTTGGCTATCATTTACATATAGAACAAACATAAACAAACTCTTTTCGAATTGAATATGGGATTTGTCAATGAACACTTTTTTATTAATTGGTTCATCAGCAAATATTTGTCAAAACTTGCAGGTTCTACCATTTGGTTCAGTTCCGCTGAAGACATATCTTCCTGATGGTGATATTGATCTCACTGCAATCAACTGGAATTATCCTGAAAGCAGCTTTGCTTATTATGTCTTTTCAGCTCTTAAGCCTGATATCTACAATAAGGATTCTCCATTTGAAGTGAAGGATGTCCAATTTATCGATGCCGAGGTTAATGGACGAACGCATTGTTGACTGATATCTGCAGCAACCTCTCCATTTGTTAATGCCAAAGAACTGGTTATTAAGTTGATACATCATCTCATTGCAGGTCAAGCTTGTGAAATGCTTCATTGAGAATATTGTAGTAGATATCTCTTTCAACCAAATGGGTGGACTGATCTCACTGTTCTTCCTGGAGACAGTACGGCACATACTAAATCTAAGTTCTCTGTTACTCTTTTCGTTTCTAAGTTGTCGTCCAAACTGTGTTGTAGATCGATCGTCAAATAGGCAATGATCATCTCTTCAAGAGGAGCATCATACTGATAAAATCATGGTGTTATTACGAGAGCCGAATTCTAGGAGCTCAACATGGCCTGCTATCTACCTATGCCTTGGAGACATTGATCCTCTATATATTCAATATGTTCCACAGATCCTTAACTGATCCTATTGGAGTAAGTGCCATTTGGGAGGTTTTATTGGATAATCTTCTATATAAGTTCAGTATTAAAGATTCAATTTTTTGTTTTCTTTAGGCATTGTACAAGTTCTTGGATTACTTCAGCAAATTTAACTGGGAAAACTATGCTCTAAGTTTACATGGTCCTGTGGCCTTGTCGTCTCTCCCCAACTCACTTGGTAGGCAAATTTGTTTAGATCCTTCATAGTGTAAACTACTTGTTGGCATAGTTTGCAACATGCTGCCTAAATCTTTTCGACTTCGTGCAGCTGTGTCGCCTGACTCAGTTCATACAGATGTATTGTTAAGCAAGGAGTCTGTCGATAAATTCCTCACTTCATTCTCTCTGCTCTCGGGGGACGCTGCTAGCAATAAGTCATCCGTGTTCTTGATGAAGTACATGAACATAGTTGATCCCTTGAAAGTAACTAATAATCTCGGTCGCAGCATCAATAAGGGTGATCAAGCTGTTCTATGTTAACTGAAAAACTTTTCGATGTACATTTGGTGATGGTTTGTTCTTCTTGTGGTGTAGGAAACTTTAATCGAATTCTTAGTGCATTTGGTTTTGGCGCGCAAAAACTTGAAGAGGCACTGATGGTACCAGAAGAACTTGTGCATAGGGAACTATGTGCATTTTTTGCAAATAGTATAGAAAGAAACAAAAGGGGCACGAGGCCTAATAGGCAAGTTGTTCTTTCGACTGGATCAGCTACTTCAGGGCTATGTTTCGAGTTATCTTCTCTAAAGATTGAATGTGCCTCTAGTTTGGTTTCAGTACCAACTGATGGGGCTTCTGGATCAAAAATAGGACCTGAATCATCCAATTATACTTATCGCAATGCACACCTTCAGAATGCACTGAAATCCCAAAGCATGCCCTGCATCGATTCTATTCGGAGAGGTACTCGAACTAACTTAGATTGCTATTCTTCAATTGGGAAAGAGCAGTGCTTCCAATAAGATAAACTCAACAAATTCTTGTTGAACACTAGAGGTTTAGATGTACTTTTGATATCATGATGCACTACTTGCAGAGAAGTCAGTGGCCGGGGACCTCTTCAACCTGACCGGAAACTTGAAGATGCATGTCCGATATCTTGAAGCTTGGTATGGGTACGAGATGATGCATGGGCAGTTCTTCATGCCAATTTTTCAAGGGTCTAATGATACATTCGGTCTAGAACCGAAGCTAAGCACACAAGAGATTGTTCAAGCTCAAGAAATGGATGCAACATACACATGCAACTCACATGGGGTACATTCTTTGGAGTTTATAATTTCTTTCTTTCTTCCTCCTCTCGAGTTAGACCAATTCAAAAGCTTTGATCAAATGATCTTCAGAAAATTACATTCAGGAAGTAAAACTGTTATTGAAGCATTTGTTGGATCTTCATATCGAAATTTCATCCTATATTTTGCAGAGCTATTCAAATGCATGTAGGATGCAGAGCCAGGTTCCTACAAGCCGACCATTCAAAGCCAAAGGCAAAGCCAAGAGCAGGAGCACTGCAACCTCCATAGGTCCGAACTGGCACGAAAAAGTTACCGAGGCATCATCGTCAACCGCAAAGCTTTTCCGAGAACTCGATGAGGATAAGCATCCAAAGTCGACTCGCACATTGAGCACTACACTATTTCCACAGGCCAATGGATCAATGCATCAGCCTAAGGGAAGGCTCATGGCTGGGCAGCCAGTGTCTTACTCACGTGAATATGTCAGGAAACCAGACACTTCAAAATGCCAAGCCATGGAATCTCGGAGGACAAACCAAAGCTATAGGTAAAGAAAGTCTTTCACTTGTAGTCCAATCTGTGAACCTTTGCTAACAACTACAACAAATGCAGGCCTACACAGTCTTATGAGCTGAAAAACGATGGAGATTTCCCCCCTCTCGCCGGTCAAGTGGTGCTAAAGAACTCATCTCTAGATCAAAGTAAACAACCTCAATCACGCAACTGAGTTGAGATCCAGATAAGGGGAATGACAGAAGGCAGATGCTGATCTTACTAATTCTGCAAAATTAAAGGAGCAAAAATAGTAGTGTGTAATTCAATCCTAATGGTTTCTTCTCTGAGTGGGTGCTGAAGTCTGCGGCTGTAGAACCTTTAATCATGTGCTAATGTTTAAGACTCGTTTACTTTGCTCCAAGAAGAATGACAAAAAACTGAGTGCTGTGGGACTCTTGGAACAGGGGAAAAAAAACAAACTAGTTCATTCTGTATCTCGTCTTGTGCTTTGCCTGCGGGACGTGGACGTTGATATTTCTATCTCATGCATCTCTGCTAGTAGACAAGAAAGTCCCTTGTCCAACTATTTGAGATTGGCTGTATGGATCTTTGACGATGCTCAATCTAAAGCTGCAGGGAGGTTAGATGATAAATGAGTGAACCAATTTTCAATCTTCTTTAAGATTGAGATTGTGCTGCTGCATATGAATCGACAAAAGACTCAAGCGATCCAATATAGGATCTTATCCGAGATCTATAACAAATACGCGATACCAAAAGGCAATGGAAGCCGTATGACTATAAGAAAAACTATAAATCCGCACCTATATCTAGAAACATCATCTCTTCATTGTCGCTGGAAGAATGTGAAGATCAAGACAAATCAGCCTATGGGGAAAGCAAGATAGCATCAAAACACATCTCCTACTGATTCACAAGAACCCGTCTATATATATATATATACACGATATGATGGTGGGGTCAAATAAAGGTGAGCAGTCAGAAATCAAGGGGGCGGGGTAGTAAGAAGTCAAGGAGACGTGACAGTCAGAAGTCAGGGGGGCGTGACAGTCAGAAGTCAAGGGGACGTAGTAGTCAGAGGTCAAGGGGGACGTAACAGTCAACAGGTATGGAACGACATCAGCAACCTGATTCCCAGTCGAGTTCCAACAGACCAGTACTTGAAATATGAGAAACCTAGGTAGATAGTCGAAGACACCTGACCAGGATTTGATGGGTTAGGCTCTCACGACCTGGCGGTACTTAAGCCTGGTGCTCTCAGTAAGCTAAAGCTCTCAGTCAGCTAACTCCCGACCAGCGCTGGGACTATCTCTCCACGGCCTCGGCCTCCCAAGGTATAGGCCAATGCATTATACTCGGCTGATCATCCAAGGCTATCATATTCCTTCCCGATTGGGCAAAAGACGCTACAAGACAATAAGGTTAAGGAATCATAACCGCATGTCAGAGAATAACTGTCAAGTGTCAGGGAATATTCCAACGGTATGCAGTCACCTGCGAATGGAACTTTCCTTCAGGCTATAGGAGGATGTCACGTGTCCTCCATCACTCGACAAGTCCTGACACCCAACATTCTCTGGCATCAGTCAGACTCTAGAAGGTGCGCACTAGCATATAAAAAGGGAGGATCTCTCCCTTTCGCAGGTACGTTCTCTCGTACATTTGCACTTATCGTCTACTTTCTTTCTTCTTCGTACACTGTTCATCTGAAGAAAAAGTACCTGACTTGAGCGCCGGAGGGCATACTCCGGGGATTTTTTCCTTGGTTTCTGGCCTATAATGTCTGTATGCTTGTCTGAGTGTGCGCAGAGCTCAGGTACCACCGTCCTAGTCATCGTCATCCCTTAGCACCACGTGGAAGTCCATTTTTGGAAGCGTATACGAGAAAGGATCTCAGTCGCCCCTCCGTCAAAGTCCACAACAACTCACCCGTCCTTCGTCTGACTCAGACTCCGGACAAGATCAATATATATATAGACGGGTTCAAATCCATTAGCAGTCCATCAGTGCTATCGGTAACGGATTAATGAGTTCTAATGTTTCAGCAATAAAAGAATTGCAATTCGTTATTTCTGTCGTCACTGAGAAATTGTTGTTTGCATTTTTCCCTTTGACGGGTGACAACAAGAATTTGCGATTTCCCGAAGTGAGTCGCGGAGAAGTGACCGCATTGTGGTAGAGGTTGTATCGTGGAAGAGCTGCATCGTGCTGAGAAAATGCGACTGTGTAGCGATTTCATCGTCGTTGGGCATGGAGAAGTGAGCGAAATACAGGCGTGCTGTGTTGCGTGCCGACGACTGCGTCGAGGGTTGACAACCAAACCTTTGGCTGGCATCCGCGTTAAACGCGGTAGAGATTGTCACGGCAGCAACGTGAGCCACGGGCGTCGGTGACCATGTTGGGTGGCTGGCGATCAACATCCGTGGCCGGCAAGCACCGGCGACTGTGTCAAAAGGCCGACAATTGAAAATTGTGGTCGGCGACCGCGTTCGTCGCCGGCGTGGGGTAGAGAAATCACAATGTGGGCGTGAGAAAATGTTTGATTTTATTAAATCATACAAAAAGAAAAACATGAGAAAAGTTTGATTTAAAAAAAAATAAAAAATTAGGTAAAAAAATCTGTACTGGTCTGATTCAAATAATTAGTTGATTTAACTAACTTAATTTAATCTAATCAAATTCTGTCTAACTCAAACTATTGGTGGTCTGATTCAAACTAGTTTGTTTATTCAAACTAGTTTGACTTAGTGAGACCAGATTGAATCAAATAAGTCAGATTTAATCAACCAACTTAATTTGATCAATAAATCAGAGTTTAACTTAAATGAGCTTAGATTAAATAATAATAATACGTAGATATAGAAGATCCATATCTAATTAGATTAGTTCTAAGGAAGGCAATGGGTCAAGCTAATGCTCAAGATCCTATTTCCCAAATCAACTGTAGAATGGTTATATAGCTAGTGATAATCAATTGACAGGTCCAGTGTGTCAATTGATTGAAGCTCCTCAAATGAAGAAAATTTATTTTTTTATTACTTAAGTATTCTCTGTATTAGTTCTATACATATGTGTGAATTGAATTTAACTACTTTTGTTACTAGTTTGTCAATTTTGTACTGATATTATTATTATCAATTCCAGATGGCGCAGATAATATACACAATGACTCGTCACGATGAGCGATAAAATAAGCTGAGGGAAACGATCTAGGAGATAGAGTATGACTCAGTTCAAGGAGTCAGGGGACATATTGGAAGGCTCGATCGATTATTCTGGAAACTCAAGAAAGAAGGTTTTCTAATCTAGGATAATTATAGAATCTGAGCTTTGATTCGATCATTACCGAGGCATCCCAAGGTCGTAGCACACCATGTATAGGGGCACTATGAATGACGCATCTCATATTCAGAGTTGTGTGTGGAGCTCCTTCACCATGTTGATCAAGAGGATCCGAATATAGATCCAATAGAGAATCTTGAAATTGGTCAACCTGAGATTGTCCTAACCAAGTCCAAGATGAAAGGGATTGTATTGACCACTATACTAATGTTTGTCTTAGTCGGATTGATGTTCGCTTATCTAGATTATTGTAGTTCTTTGCTATTACTGTCGTTATGTACGAACAGTAATAGTCCATTAAGTTTATGAAAGTCATGTAGTAGATACTATTATTATGTACGAATAAATTTTTTTGAAAAAGAATGTTATGTATTAACAGTCTTAAATAAGAATGATTAGTTCATTTAAATGATGAGTTTATTTCATAATTTATTCAATTAATGATTTAATGAAATGTGTAATATAACTGATCAATGCTGATTATATTAGAACATACGAATGATGATTGGAAACGTAGTTATCACTTGATTTTGTAAATCAAATCAAATTTACATTAAGTCAATTATTGATTACATACATATAAATTATATGGAATAACTAAATAATATATTTATTTATGATAGATTATGACTACTAAGAACATTATACCTAAACTTAATAAGTAAGAGAAATTATATGGGGATAACTACAAGATATGATACCTTAAGATATAATATGTTCTTGAGAAACAAGCAGTTCTAGAGGCTATAAATTAATATATTGAAGAACCTGTCGATGGTTCTACAACACAACATAAATATGATCTTGATGTTAGTCCCTTGGAAGCCAACAAGAGGGGGTGAATTACCCTGCACAAAAATGAACACCCTTTCTCAATCTTTATAAGCTTTTATTAAGAAACACTTGCATAAAAAGAAATTAATTAACAAACAAGAAGGAAGAGATAGATCATTTAATTGGGTTGCAATCAGAGGATTGCTAATTCAAGGCAAGTAAAGTTCACTATCAAATCTTCTTCAAGCGGAGAAGCCTCTTACAGCAGTTAAAGTACTCGAATATAAAGCTAAACAAAAGGTAGAACGTTTATAAGTGTTGTGTTTAGCTTCTAGGATCAGGGATGTATTTATAGCCCTGATCAAGGCGCCTGGAAAGGTTCCAGACATTTGGACGTGGATAAAAGTTACAGCAGTTAAAGTACTCGAATACAAAGCTAAACAAAAGGTAGAACGTTTATAAGTGTTGTGTTTAGCTTCTGGGATCAGGGTTGTATTTATAGCCCTGATCGAGGCGCTTGGAAAGGTTCCAGGCATCTAGACGTGAATAAAATTTTATCCAGGTCGCAACGGATAACGACCCGTTGAGTTTCGATAAACTTTCTGTTCTGGGTGCCTGGAAGGGTTCCAGGAACCTGGATGGTGTCGATACAACCCTCGTTGGGCGAGGCACCCAAGGGGTGGCCAGGTGATCATGGCGCCTTGACCAAAGTCAACCTCCTTGTTGACCTGGCTCTTGCTCTGTTTCCGCTCGCATGGGTGATTTCGGTCATCCGAAATAGGGCTCACCCGAACTCATTTTCTGGGCTTCTTTAGTAGTCTTTTGCACCGGCTTCTTGTCCCTCGGAACCACCGCACATTTCCTTCTCGTCCGGTAGCATATTCTTCCGCAGCATCTTGTCCCTTGGACACACCAAGCCCGTCGACTCTCTCCCATGTCGTCCTTCTCTCTAGCTGCATCTTTCTCTCGATTTTCTGTACTCTTAGTTTCTGTACACTTAGACACGGGGCATCAAAACATAACAGGACCTAACTTGACTTGGTTGATCATATCAAAACTATCACAGGGTACTTACACTTGATGCATATAAGACATAGAAGAAAAAGGACTCCGCTGCTAAAGGAATATTGATTAGTTCAATAGTAAATGACCTGGTATATGAGTGTGAGTCATTACCATCAGTTCATATTGTCTGAGTTTCCTTGAGAGATAAATACAGTGGAGTTAACTTGAGCAAACTTCATCAGCTGATAATTAAATGATGATTACAATTCGAGAGCTACTAGAGTTGACTGATGAACAATAGATTTAGACAGTAATTCATTTCCTTTCTGATTCTTGAGAAATAATGAAACATAATTTAACACAGTAAAAGTATTAAGACTTTTCCTGATGTCTCACGATATGTTGAACTTGAGGCGGAGGGAATTGAATCCGCAAAGATTTCTGAACAAGCTATTGTAGCTGAAGGTTCTGTTAAAGCATCTGGATCCAAGAATAAAAGGAATTGGTTTTGGAAGGAAAAAAAGGAAAGAGAAAAGAAGCTGGTGCTGCTGCTAGGCAATGCCCAATCAAGAAGAATTTTAAAGGAAAGAAGTATGGACAGAAATCTAAAAGCAAATTGGCTTACTATGGCTGGGGCAAGAATAACCACTTTGCTCGAGAATGTATTGAGCCAAAAAAGATAGATTCGCGTTTATCTTATTTTTATGAGCATTATGTTGTTATTTCAGTGTTGCCAGCTGATACTTATCATTTGTGGATTATAAATTCAGGTGCAATGAATAATGTGGTTCATAATCGAGCTACATACGTGGAGTACCGTCAAGTACCAGTTGACAACAAATGTATATATGTGGGAAACAATGCAAAGATTGAAGTCAAAGGAGTTGGCACTTGCAAACTCAACCTACATGATGAACATACCTTGTTTCTACATAATGCTCTTTATGTTCCTGAGATTCGACGAAATCTGATTTTTGTTACTAGTCTTCTTAATTTGAGTTATTGTATAAATTTTTTCAATGTATAGATCTTCGAATTAATTCTGTATTATTGGATGTGCTTATATAATGAATGGTTTCATAGTTCTTTATGTAGAACGAGATTTTAATTATGGAATTAATGATTATTTTTCAAACATTAATTTTATTAGTGATGCTGATATTAATGATGAAGTTTAACATGTCAGACTAAGATATATAAGATAAGAATGAATAACTAGATTAGCTAAAGAGAGCTTATTAGGTGCTCATGCTAAGATTAACTTGTCTGTATATGAGTATTGCCACTGAAAAAACAACTAAGAAACTATTTGTTAAGGTTATTAGAACTGAATTGCCATTATAATTAATTTATTTAGATATTTATGGTCTGATAAATATAAAGGTTAGACATGGAGGTTCCTATTTCATTATATTTATTAATTATTTCACGTGTTTCGACATGTCTCATAAATTTGAAGCATTAGATTGTTTCAAACATTATATTATTTAAACAAAGTTTAAAATCAATTAGAACATAAGGTTAAAATTTTATGCACCGACCTTGAGGATGAATAATTGTCTGATCAGTTCAAGACAATGTGTAATAATAAAGAGATTATTAGACAGCTAATAATTCCTAAAACTTCACAGTAAATTAAAATTATTGAAAAAAGAAATCAAACTCTTCTAGATATGACTAGATCTATGATGGCTCAAACTAATCCATATGAACGTTGGGCAAATAAAAAAAAAATCAGATTTGAGTTGCCCATCTAATAATAAAAATCCATGATTAAAACATCAAATTTGACGACTTTTATGGATTTGTTTACGATGATAAAATTGTGTGTTAGTAATTACATGTCAGCCCAAGACTAAATCCAACAACAGACACTCCCGACCACTAGCAAACTGATGGGTGAGGAACGTGGGGCCGGAGGGTTCACAAGCAGGCTGCGGGTTTATGGTTAGGCTATTGCCGCAAGCTAGCAGTAGGCAGCCGCTGTGAGCTCATTCTTTAATTACACAAAGAAATACTCTTATGTACAAATAAATATTCTAAAAAATATATAGAATAGAGAAGTGTTTATGAATGAATAAAAATTTTAAAAACCTATGCTAGTTTATATATATATATATGCTAAGATTTTTTTAATATTATTAATTTTTGCTCCCAAAACTGAGACAAGCTGCTGCTGTGTGTGACTTCATCAGCAAAGACATGTAATCCCGATACCGGAGCAGCAATTTTAGAATTGAATCAACTACCACGACACTAATCTGTATGCTCCCTTTGATGGGGACAAAACCATTCAACATTCTACTTGCTTCTCAGTCTGCGTCAAACAAATAACAATCAGCTCACGGCTACAAAAATGAGCCCTTTCTAAAGGCTCCCCAAACCCTGCTTTCACAATCCAGTGAAGGTCCCCTTCCGTGCATGAAGAGGGCATGGATAATCAAAGTGCTTCAGAATCCATCCACACACCTCTGTTTCCTCCCAACTTCCGATGCTCGAGTCGCATCAAGAAAGCTCCTCACAAACCAATCGACAAATTAGGACCAGTCACAGACTATTCAAAGTCTGAAGAAGTAGAGGCAGCCACGCCTCTTTGCGTAAGCTTCTTGCTTCGGTTGGACTGTTCAGACTAAATGTACAACTCGATGCGAACTTGACGCCACTTGGAAGGGAAGAAAAGTATGGAAAGGAAAAAATCTAGGGAAGACCAAATCTAAGAAAGGAAATCGCTTTCCCATGCCAATGACTTCTTCAATGAACAAGGCTGAAGATATGGTCATCAAAGTCTCTTCGAGCAAGGTTCATCGCACACATCTGAGAATGACAAGTCCTTTGGGTCCCAAAGCTTTCTCCAGTCGTCTCGTCTTATGTCTTTCTCATGGGTCGTCAGTCAAATGCTTCCCATCAGTTGGGAAGATCTTGCCGGCCAATCGATTCCATCAAGTCAACCCAACCTCGAAGAAGGGTTGCAGTCGAAACAGGGGAGGAGGAGGAGGGTGGAGGCCTGGAAGGTGATTTCTCTGCAATTGTAAGCGAGTTAGATTCAACTTTAGTAGTTAAAGTTGCTTAAAAGTCAAAAGATGGAACACAAAGAGTGTTTTGAATATTAAATTATAGATAAAATATTATTTTAATAATTTTAAAAAGAGGAATATCTTTTTAACAGTATGAATAACGAGGGGAATCATTTGATTTTCTCAAGATATTAAGTAGGTTAGCAATGAGAGAGTTAGAATTGACTTGTGTTTTTTCTTGGCTTTCAGTCTTCGCGTTGACTTAGGCAAGATGCGAAACCGATTCAGTGGCAACCTAAGCAGCCATGAGAAAAAAAGGGCAAAATAGATATTTCACAAAGGCTACGGTAAAATTTGAAGAGGAAAAACAGGCACCTTGTTTTTAACTAATCGTTATTATCAAAAGACGTCTCATCCTTGATGTAATTACTCTTCTCTCCTTCATCTACTATTTGGCCGGGTGTAGTTAGTTTGTAAACTGGTTCGTTAAATCAGTAGGTTGGCCGGGGCAAGTGGGGAGGAAAAAACCTAATAGTATTTTGCTTCTTGAAAAAATTCAAATATTTCAAAATCCCTCGTTCGCCGATCAACTTCACTATCTTCATCGATCAACTCCACTGCACTATCTATTTGCCACCTTCTAAGCTTCCCCGTTCATCCGCTTGTCTAAAGCTATTGGACATACAAGCAAAAAAACCACGACATTTTGGATTTTGTGCTTCTCGGAAAAAAAACTCAAACATTTCGAATATTGTTCCTTAGAAATTCCTTATTGATATACAATGTGTTCTTTCTGTTGGATCATGAAAGTCGATAGAGTGGAGAGAGGAAGGGGGGGGAAGGGAGGGTGAATATCGATTTTAAAATTTCGTCAAGTAAACGCAGCAGAAAAGTAAAAACAATGCTAACAAAGTCAATTTACTTGATTCGGAGTCTTTGACGATTCCTACTCCAAGGCCCGCAAGCAAGGGTACTTTCGATGGACAATCTACTAGCAATTCGAATATTAATTACAAAAATTAAGTACATAAATGCTAGAAAGAGACTACCGACAATAAACAATAAGAAGAAAAAGAACAGAGCTTTGTCGGAGAGCTTTCGCAACGTCGCAGGAGCGCAGGATAGCAGGTTTTCAGTTGTTGTTGTGGCTTCAGCCTTAACGACCCTCCTTATAAAGGAGGTTCGGGGCGCTTGGAACCTTCAGGGCGCCCTGGTTGTGACGTAGCCGAGCCAATCAGTGAACTCCACGAGGCGAAATGACGTTAAGGATAACTTTTTGCCTCAGGGCGCCCGGGTACCTCCCAGGCGCCCGGACCTCCGGGCGCTCGGATCCCTCCCGGGCGCCCGGACCCTATTTTCTAACAATTTCCTACCTGTAAAAAAACGTTAGTCCGAAGCAAATATGTATCCTGTAAAATAGAGTGTTAGCACAGTTTACAGATAAACAGAAATAATATTAATTAGATTCCGTCTCTCCAAGACCGGAATCTAGTCAAGATCTCGACTTAGAGTTCCGAGATGGTTCTAAGTCGGATCGGCGCCTAGGTTCCCTTCCCAGGAACGCGTCCTCACAGTCACTCCCCTCCAGTGACTTACCTTCACTTATCTGTCAGACGTCCGGTCAGCCCTTCGACCCGTCTGGACTTCGCGCCAGCTATCCGGTCAGCCCGTCGACCTAGCTAGTGTCTGGTCAACCCTTCGACCCGTTTGGACTTCGTGCCAGCTATCTGGTCGGCCTGTTGACCTAGCTGGGCTTCGTGCCAGACATCCGGTCAGTCCGTCGACCTGTTTGGACTTCGTGCCAGCTATCTGGTCGGCCCGTTGACCTAGCTGAGATTCGTGCCAAACATCCGGTCAGCCCGTCGACCTGTCTGGACTTCTCCTGTACACTTGATCAGAGTGTTAGAGCAACAACAAAACTAACTTAACCTAATTTGTCATTCATCAAAACCTGAGTTAGACCGTTAGTGCTAACCACACCAACAATCTCCCCCTTTTTGATGCAATGATAACCTGGTTAAGTTAGTGAAAATTAATGCAAGTAAAACAAGCATTATTATGTGTTTTATGTTTTTAAGTTAGTTTTTTGAAATAAGTTTGGGATTTTCTTATTTTAACTAACTTAACCACCTAACCCTCCCCCTTTGACATTCATCAAACATGAACATAGATCAAGTAATCACAAGCATGAACATAGATCAAATAATCATAATTACAAAAGAATGCAAATAGAATACAGCCAATGCAAAGAATTAAGGTCAAGTTGACTTGGGGGAGTTTAAATTTAAAATATAGTCAATTTAGATCTTAACCTTTGTAAAATAACTAAGTTTTGAAAGATAACTAATATAGCAATATAACTTAGTAGTAAGTTTGTAGATTGGTTTTCAAAAGATATTTTTTGCAATCATAAAACATTTTTATAAGTTTAAAGTTAAATTCAAATTTCCAAACATAAATTTATATGCTCCAGAATTTAATTTTTCAAGATAAACTTAAACTTGAAACATTTTTCAAACATGAATTTTATATAGATAATTTTATAAAAGTAAAGTTTTCAAAAATCAGGTAAAATCCAATGTTCAAAATTAAGTAGAACTAAAATTTTCAAAGTCAATTTTCAAAACTCACTTTGTAGAATTTGGCTTTTAAACAAAAGTATTATTTGATTTTCAGTTTTAAAAAGAATGTAATTTTAAGACTAAGTAAAATTTAACCTTTGAAAATCAATTTTCAAGACTAAGTTAGATTTAATTTTTAAAAGCAACTTAGTTAGTTTTCAAAAATAGATTTAAGAAATTTTAAGAAAACATTTTTCAAATACAAATTTTAAAATATAAAGGGAAAATAAGTATTTAATTAATTTCTCCCCCTGAACCTGACATTTAAAAATAAATAACTGTCTAACCAATTAGTTACTTACCAACTATCAAAAGATAGTAGTTTTCACTTGGTTAGTCAGATTAAGTTAATTATAATCAGTTGGTGTTTAACTAAACTGAATAACTTAATCTGATTAATATCTGTTTAGTATTTCACGCCCAGACTTATGTCGATGCACTGAAATAAGCATTTTAAGTCCAGGCAATCTGCCTATGTATCGCACCCCTTTCTAAGTTTGGCAATCACAAACAAGGGAATCCTAGGGTGTTGGTGAGATGATCAAGTACTAATCCTAGGGGAACATGCTTTCTAAGGGATTATTCTAGTATAAGGCTAAAACTAATTTTGAAATACTAAAAATAGGGAATTTTGAAAACATAAAAGCATTTTACCTTAGAACTTGAAAATAGCCATTTTTGAAAATAATTTTAAAATCCTAATCTATTAGACACATTCCTAATTTTCTATGTAGATCGCTAAATTCACTTTCAGGGAGGGGTTTAATAAATATGTCAGCTAAATTAGATTTTGACTCAATGTACTTGAGTTCAATGTCTCCTTTAGTGACATGGTCCCTGATAAAGTGATACATAATTTCAATATGTTTGGTTCTGGAATGATGCACTGGATTTTTTGTTAAATTGATTGAACTAATGTTGTCAATTAATACTTTTACATTTGTAAGGTTTAAGTTGAAATCTTTTAAAGTGTGCATCATCCATAATGGTTGTGCAACGCATTCTCCTATGACTATGTATTCTGACTCAGTTGTAGATAGAGCAACACAGTGTTGCTTTCTACTAAACCGGCTAACAAGTGATGGGCCTAGTAGTTGACATCCACCACTTGTGCTTTTGCGGTCTAATTTACACCCAGCATAATCTGAGTCAGAATACCATATTAATTCAAAATTAATAGTTTTAGGATACCAAATACCTACATTTGTTGTTCTTTTGATGTATCTAAAGATTCTTTTGACTTGAGTCAAATATGATTCTTTAGCACAGGTTTGGTATCTAGCACACATACTAACTGCAAATAAGATGTCGGGTCGACTTGCAATTAAGTATAGTAGCCGCCTATGACACTCCTATAGTATTTTAGGTCAACTGGTTTTCCAATCCATTTGCATCTTCATCTAGGATTGTGTTTACTGCCATAGGTGTTTTTGTTTCTTTAGTGTTTTCCATTCCAAATTTTTAAGTAATTCTTTAGTGTATTTTTGTTGATAAATATAATTACCTTCATTTGTTTGTTTGATTTGTAATCCTAAAAAGTAGGTTAGCTTGCCTACTAGACTCATTTCAAATTCGTGTTCCATTAACTTTGTGAATTCATCTAAAAATTCTGAATTAGTTAACCCAAAAATTATATCATCTACATAAATTTGGGCTATAAATAGGTCCTCTTTTATTAATTTAACGAATAGGGTTGGGTCAATTTGACCTTGGTTAAATCCTTTGGATATAAGGTAAGAGGTTAACCTTTCATACCATGCCCTAGGTGCTTGTTTAAGTCTATATAAGGCTTTCTTTAATTTAAATACATACTCAGGGTGTTCTAGACTTTCAAACTCAGGTGGTTGTCCTACATAGACTTCTTCTTTTATTAATCCATTTAGGAAGGTTGATTTGACGTCCATTTGATATAGTCTAAACCCTTTATGGGCTGCATAGCTGAGTAACATTCTAATGGACTCTAGTCTAGCTACTGGGGTATAGGTTTTATCATAGTCAAGTCCTTCAACTTGACTAAACCCCTTGGCGACTAGCCTAGCCTTATTTCTAGTGATTTCCCCAGTTTCACTTAGTTTATTTCTAAATACCCATTTTGTCTCTATTACCTTTTTATTTTTGGGTGGTGGTACTAAGTCTCAGACTTCATTCCGCTCAAATTGGGCTAGTTCCTCCTGCATGGCTATGACCCAGTCTGGATCAAGTAAGGATTCAGCTATGGTTTTAGGTTCGATTTTTGAAATTAAAGAAATTTGACTTAGGTTCCTAAAGGATGACCTAGTCTGAACCCTTAGATCTGGATCACTAATTATCTGGTCAGTTGGGTGATTTGGGTTGACTCTAATAGTTCTAGGAGGTTGACTTTCTTGAGGTTCTTCTTCCTCTTCGTGATTTAAGAGTTGATTGGTTCTTTCATAATTATTATTTTCTTGAACAAATTCAATTGGTTGAAGTTGGGTTTGTTCTTGGTTTAGTTTGGATTCTTCGAATTTTACGTTAGTGGTTTCTTCAATTCTTAAGGTAACCTTATTATAAACTCTGTAACCTCTACTATTTAGGGAGTATCCTACAAAAATTCCATTCTCTACTTTAGATGTGAATTTTCCTAAGTGTTTTCTTGTATTTAAAATGAAAACTGGGCACCCAAATACTTTAAAGTATTTTATATTGAGTTGTTTATTATAATAAAGTTCGAAATAGGTTTTATTATGTGTTTTATTTAATGTTGTTCTATTCTGCACATAGCAGGCTGTACTCACAGCTTCTGCCCAGAAACATTTGGGAAGATTGTATTCATTTAACATAGTTCTAGAGGCTTTAAGTAATGTTCTATTTTTCCTTTCTACAACCCCATTTTGTTGAGGAGTTTTAGGGCACGAAAATTCATGATGATAGCCATTTTCAAGACAAAATTTATTAAAGTTATGATTTTTAAATTCTCCCCCATTATCACTTCTAATTCTTTTGATTTTAAGACCTTTTTCGTTTTCAATTTGTTTACAAAAGTTTGCAAAGATTTCAAACTAGTGCATCCTTTTGTATAGATCTTGTAAAACCAAACACAAGAGGTTATCGATTTTAATTATCGTCTTTGTTTTCGATATTTGTTTCGATTTCATGTTTCGATAATGTGTTTCTATTGAGGTCTCTATTGTTAAACCGTGTTTACTGTGAGAAGTTTAAATATCCGATTTCATTGAAAGGTTTTGTCTAGGTAGTGGTGGATGATCCCATACCCAAGAAGACCTAGTGCCTCACCACGTTTGACCTAGAAGCCAATCCTTGAAATAGATATTTGATCAACTTCTGTAATATGGTTTAACTTAGGAAGATCACATCGGTTGAACTTGAAGTAAGAATGTTAAGTTTCGTTCCCAATTCAAGTTTAACTTCTAAAGAGAAAATTTGGATTAATAATGTTAAGCATCGTTTGCAATCCAAATTTAACTTTAGTAGAATACATGTGTAGCTAGGATAGTTCTATGCTTGTACAATTTTTGTACAGGGGAACTAGAACGGTATTCCGAGTAGCAACCAACAATTGGTATCAGAGCTAGGCTTTAACCTCTGTGTGTTTGGTTTTAGTTTAATTATGCACATGTCATACATATTTTAGGCAGGATAATAGTATGATGTGCAAATAGATTAACTCTGTGGTTGCAGACTTTAACTATTATGGTCTATTGTGATTGTGTGTGATTGGACCCTCGGACATGTCAAGGGCATTTTATGTGTGTGCATGATTGTATGTATTAAATACAGTAGGAGCTGTATTAGTTTTAGGATTTTACATTATTGTTCGATCTAGACTCTATGTACATTCCTTTGTGGAATATAGGATCGATATATGTAAAATTCTATTTTTTTCGAGGATCGTATCTTTGCGAGGCGTGGTGCTATTTGAGGACCAGAGGCGCAGCGGAAAAAAAGCAAGATAGATGCGACGACTAGACTCTGATTGCGGTGGCTAAAGATGACAGCAGCTAGGGTTGGCAGCACACGGAGGACAGTGATAGAAGAGGCCATAATAGTTGGAAAATTATTTTTCCATATTTATTGCTTTTATTTGCTGTGATGTGTGTGTGCATGATAAAATCCTCATCTTAAAAAACTAAGTGGGAGAGGGATTAGTAAATAAATTCCACAGTCTCCATTACTAGTTTGTAAGTGATGCAACAAACTTACGTGTTGGCTCTGAGTGCCTCCCTCCACAAAGGATGAGTTTGTTTGCAGATCACTAGATCAAACTTCCTAAATGGATGATTATAGGAAATTATTTAGGAGTGTGTGATCTTCTCCAACTGAAGGGGCACAATCCTATTTAATGGACTAAGTATCAAGTAATGGTATACACTTAGGCGCATTTAATAGTATCCTCCCCAACGGAGTCACTGCTATTATTTGTGTGACCAAAGGAATACCAACTATTAATTTGTCATAAAGATAGGTAAAACTCACTCTTACAAATGTCTGAATTTGTATACGTCCACACTAACGTGGCATACAAAATTCATGGTGTTTGAGGTAGTTTTATTTGTCATAAAGTTAGGTAGACAAAATAAAATGGGTAAAACCTCCTCTTACAAACAATTGAATTTGTATACGTCCACACTAACATGACATACAAAATTCATGGGTTTGAGGTAATTTAAGGTTGACAAGATATTAATGGGTAAGACCCTTCTCTTACAAATGTTTGAATTTGTATACGTCCACCTAACGTGGCATACAAAATTCACGGTGTTTGAGGTATTGGTGAATTTAAATGATATTATTTTAAGGAATCAATATTATTTTAAATTCAAAAGTTTTGACTAAATATTTGATCAAAGACAGACCTATTAATTTTATTTGTCATAAAGATAGGTTGACAAGATTATAAAATTAATGGATAAAATCTCCTCTTATAAATGTTTGAATTTGTATACGTCCACACTAACGTGACATACAAAATTCACAGGGATTTTGAGGTGTTGGTCTTGACCAAATATTTTTGTGATTCTTAAGATTTCAAATGTTTTTCAATTCCCTAGTTGTTATACTAAAGAATAGACTTAGTAGTCCCAATTATAATGATTGAAAACAAAACTTGAGCACTAAAGTGGACTGTCCTCTCAGAACTGAGAACAATAAAGGTGTATTTTATTCATTAGTTGTTGAAACATATTTAGTGGTGTTATCTACCGGTACCTGGTGTGTAGATACGGGAGCCATTGATCATGTCTACAATTCATTGCAGGGCTTCCAGAAAATCCAACAACTATATGAAGGGGAAATCACTGTCTACATGGGCACTACTGCAAAAGTAGTAGCTGTTGCAGTGGGAGATGTTTATCCTCTGATAGGAATAAAACATGGATTTTAAGAAATTGTCTTTACGTACCAAGTTTTAGAAAGAACTTGATTTCAGTTTCTAAACTATTCAAAGAACTTGATATTCTGTCTATTTTGATAACAAATTTGTTATCAAGGAAAATAGGGAAGTTATCTATTCTGGTACGTTGGTTGGCAATTTATATATTCTAAATCCAAAAACTCCCACGATGCAACAAATGAAAATTAATAACACATCTTCTAACTCTAATAAGAGAAAGCAACCTTCGGAAATGAACCAATCATATCTTTGGCATCTAATACTAGGTCATATTAACTTGAGTAGGATTCAAAGGATAATAGCCGATGAACTTTTAGGTTCATTAGTGGTGGAAAACTTTACAACCTACGAGTCTTACTTGGAAAGAAAAATGACCAAGAGGTTTTTTAAACTAAGGGGTATAGAGCTAAGGATGTGTTGGAATTATTCTGATTTGTATGGACCTATGACTATCCAGGCAAGAGGTGGTTTCGAATATTTCATCTCTTTTATAGACGACTATTCAAGATATGGGTACATTTACTTGATGTGCCGCAAGTCTGAGTGCTTTGATAAATTCAAAGATTACAAGGCTGATGTGGAGAAATGTCATGGTAAAAGTATCAAGATACTACAGTGAGTTCGTAGTGACGAGTACCTCTTAGGAGAGTTCAGGAATCACTTATCAGAAGTCGGGATTCAATCCCAACTGACTGCACCTGGTACACCCCAACAGAATGGTGTGGTAGAACGAAGGAATAGGACTCTTATGGAATAGTTAGATCAATGATGAGTTATTCAGAATTACCAAATTCGTTTTGAGGATATACTCTGGAAACGGAAGTAAACATAGTACCTTCTAAGTCAGAACCCTCTACTCCCATAGAATTGTAGAATGGGCGTAAGCCTAGTCTGAAGCATATTCGGATTTAGGGTAGTCCAACATATATGCTGAAGGGAGACATTGAACAAGAGTTCACTTGTTTGTGGGTTATCCTAGAGAAATGAAAGGAGGTTTATAGTCCTAAAAATCAGAAGATCATTATTGGCACCAATGCCCGATTTTTAGAAGAGGACTATATAATGAACCACAAGCACATAAGTAAATTTGTTCTTAAGGAAATAATAAAGGACACGTCTAATCTAGTACCAATAGTACAAGATGAGATACCACAAGAAACTGCAACACGTGTCACAAATGATACACAACTACAGATAGTGCCTCGTCGTAGTGGGAGGGTTGTTAGGCAACCTGAAAGATTTATGTTTTAGGGAGAGTCGTCGGACTTGATCCCAGGTAAACATGAACCTGACCCCGTACATATGACGAAGCACTCAAGATAAAGATGCAGTATCTTGGCATAGAGTAATGAATTCAGAAAAAGAATCTATGTATTCTAACAAAGTCTGGGAGCTAGTAGAACCTTCAAATAGTGTAAAAGCTATTAGATGTAAATGGATCTACAAAAGGAAAAGAGAGACAGATGGGAAGGTGGAAACCTTCAAAGCAAGGCTTGTTACGAAGGGGTATACTCAGAAAGAGGGAATTGATTATGAGGAAACCTTTTCGCCAGTAGCTATGCTTAAGTCTATCTGGATACTCTTATCTTTTGCTGCTCATATGGATTATGAGATTTGGCAAGTGGATGTCAAGACAGCTTTCCTTAATGGAAGTATTGAAGAAAGCATCCATATGAAGCAACCAGAGGGGTTCATTGCAAAGGGCAAAGAGCATCTTGTATGAAATCTCAATCGATCTATTTATGGACTGAAGCAAGCTTCAAGGTCTTGGAACATCCGGTTTAATGAAGTAATCCAGCCGTATGGATTTATTCAGTGTCCGGATGAGTCTTGTGTATACAAGAAGTGCAATAGAAATGTAGTGGTATTTTTTGTACTATACGTAAATGACATTTTTGATAATTGGAAACAATATCAAAGTGTTTTCGGAAGTAAGGGTATGGTTGTCCAAGCAATTCGATATGAAGGACTTGGGAGAATACGCACATAGTCTCGGGATCAAAGTAATAAGGGATCACAAGAAAAGAATGTTGTGCTTATCTCGAGCTTCATATATTGATACGATCCTAGCTCATTTTAGCATGCAAGACTCCAAGATAGGTTTTCTACCTTTTAGACATAGAGTATCTTTATCTAAAGAGATGTCTCCGAAGACATCAAAATAGATAGAAGATATGAAGGCAGTTCCTTATGCTTCAGCTGTAGGAAGCCTAATGTATGTTATGTTATGCACGAGACCGGATATCTGTTTTACCGTGGGCATGGTTAGCAGATATCAAAGTAATCTAAGACAGGGACATTGGACTGCCATAAAGCATAGAGATTATATGTTGGTTTACCAAGCAGATGATTTGATCCCTATGGGTTACACGGATTTTGACTTCCAATCAGATAGGGACAATAGTAAGTCGACCTCGGGGTTTTGTGTTACTTTAGGAGGTAAAGCCATAACAATGGAGGAGTGATAAGCATAGATGCTTTTCAGACTCCACCATGGAAGCTGAGTATGTCGCAGCCTCTGAGGCAGCCATAGAAGCTGTATGGCTCAGAAACTTCATGATGGACTTAGATGTGATTCCTGGTTTGTCCAAAAATTATTACAGTGTATTGTGATAATAAGTGGTGCAGTAGCAAACTCGAAGGAACCACGAACCCATAAGGCAAATAAACACATAGAGCGCAAGTACCACCCAATACGAGACATCGTATAACGAGGAGAAGTTGTTGCCGCCTAGATTGCATCAGATGATAACCTAGGAGATCCTTTCACTAAGGCCCCTAAGGCAAGATCTTTTAATGGGCATGTTGAAGGGTTGGAAATCAGATGTAAGGCAGGGTATATGGCAGCATAGTCTTTTAGTATAAGTGGGAGATTGTTAGAGTGTATACTAAAAGTCTAGCTTTTTGTATAAACATATAAGAATCAGATTGATCAAACGCCTACATTTATGCTAAGTGTAGTTATCCATTTAATTTATATTGTAGATAACATGGTGTGAGGAGACACACAGAAGATCATGTTATCAGATTCTTATAAATTATAAACAGTTGCCCACAACCAAGATGGAATGGGGCAAACCATTGGAGTGGTTGTAGTGTAATTAGGTATTAGTTTATCTTGACTAATAAATTACACTAGTACACTATGAGTATATTGAGCAGGACCAATTGAGGTAGTATCTTTTTATACTGACTATATAAAAAAACAATACCTCTGTTATTATGGAAGTGTGTACTCTTAATCATGATATAATAACAAGCACATATACTTAGTATTTATTTCTTTGATTTATCAAAGAGTGTGATTTTGCTCGTTAAATCAATAGGCCCGATAAGTTGGGAAATGATATTATTTATATGGTGTGTTGTTGATTATAGAATGAAACTATGTCCTAGTAATATAGGTTGATAATGTCCCCTTGAGGAGCTCATAAGGATTGTCATGTAAACCCTGCAGGTGGACTTAGTCTGACATGACGATAAGGTTGAGTGGTACTACTCTTCGAGCTAGATATTAATTAAGTGAGTTGTCAGTAACTCATTTAATTAGTGGGTATTCAATATCTTAAACACGGGGAGACTAACACACTCATGATAAGAAAGAGCACATATAGTAATATGGGATTGGTGCGGTAGTGCAATAATAACTCTTTAGTGGAATGAGATATTGTTGATGAACTTGAGTTGGGTGTTCGGGACGAACGCGGGAAGCTCAAGCTCATCGGAAGACCAAAATCAATTCCTTCTCTCGGTCCCTATTGTAGCCTCTTATATAAAGTCTTATATTCACCCAAAGCCAAGCTTCTTAAGGCCCAAGCTAGGGTCGGCCTAGCCTTGCTTGGTGACCAAGCAAGGGGTCGGCCAAGCTAAGCTTGGAGCCCAAGCTAGGGTCGGCCAAGCCTTGCTTGGTGCCCATGTAGACGGTTATCTCTCCTTCAAATAGTCGTCGGGTTTCCTAGAACCCCTACAAAGAGTTGCAGACATGATCAGTGGCTCCCGTATCTACACACCAGGTGCTGGTAGATAACACCACTAAACATGTTTCAACTACTAGCTACTAGAGAATGAGATATACCTTTATTGTTCTCTTTCCTATGAGGACAGTCTGCCTTCCAATGTCCTGACTACTTGCAGATGAAGCACTTGCCCTTCGGCTTCTTCATTCCAGCTTTTGGTCCTGTACCTAGAGGTTTATTCACCTTCTTTGCTGAGAAAACCCGTTTCTTCTTCTTCTTGCCTTTCGGTTTAGAAGTAGAACCATTTTCAGCATAGTGAATCTGAGAATTTTGACGAAATAGCCCTTCTGCTGCCTGAAGTTCTGTCAGTAGTTCCGCCAATGAATACATCCTTTTATTCATATTATAGTTCAGGCGAAAATGCTCAAAACTTCTGGGTAGCGTTTAGAGAATAATATCGATCTGGGTTTCCCCATCAATTTCACCTCCAAGGATTTATATTTCATTCAAATATGTCATCATCTTTAGGATATGATCCCTTACGGGAGTCCCCTCTAATATGGTGGTTGTCATTAATTTTCTCATAGCTTCTTGCCTAGCAGCCCGATCCTGGTGTCCGAAGAGATCCTTGAGATTGTTCATTATATCATAAGCAGTTGGTAAATCCTGATGCTGATGTTGCAGCACATTTGACATTGAAGCCAAAATGTAACACCGCGCCATCTCATCTGCCTTTACTCATTTCTTATGATACTCAATCTCCTCTTCACTAGAATCACTATTAGGCACATTAGGGCAAACCTCTGATAGTACAAACTTATAGCCCTCAGCGGTCAGGACAATGTCCAAGTTTCTTTTCCAATCTATATAGTTGGGACCAGTAAGTTTGTTCTCTTTCAGTATAATGGTCAGTGGGTTGAAAGTCATCATAAGAATCACAAAATAAACTTTGGTCAAGACTCTAAATTTAGAATAATATTGATTCCTCAAACAATACTATTTAAATTTACCAACACCTCAAAACACCGTGAATTTTGCATGCCACATTAGTGTGGACGTATACAAATTCAACATTTGTAAGAAGAGGGTCTTACCCATTAATTTTATTATCTTGTCATCCTAACTTTATGACAAATAAAATTAATAGTTAGTTTTCCTTTGGTCACGCAAAAAAATAGCAGTGACTCCGTTGGGGAGGATACTATTAAATGCGTCTAAGTGTATACCATTACTTGATACTTAGTCCATTAAATAGGATTGTGCCCCTTCAGTTGGAGAAGATCACACGCTCTTAAATAATTTCCTATAACCATCCATAAAGGAAGTTTAATCTAGTGATCCATAACAAACCCATCCGTTGTGGAGGGAGTCACTCAGAGCCAATACGCAAGCTTGTTGCATCACTTACAAACCAGTAATGGACACCGTAGAATTTATTTAAAAATCCCTCTCCCACTTAGTTATTTAAGGTGAGGAATTTTAACCTAGCAAGCACACATCACACACATCACAGTAAATAAAAGCAATAAATATGGAAATTAATTTTTCAACTATTATGGCATTTTCCATCACTGTCCTTCGCGTGTTGCCAGCCCTAGGGTTCATGTCGTTGGGTCCATCGAGCTTCCTTTTCCGCTGTGCCTCTGGTCCTCCAATAGCACCACGCCTCGCAAGGATACGATCCACGACAGAAAAATAAAATTTTACATGCATCGATCTTATATTCCACAAGGGAATGTACATCAAGTCTAGATCGAACATAAATGTAAAATCCTAGGGCTAATACAACTCCTTCTGTATTAGTTAAATACAATCATGCACACACAATAAAATGCCCTTGACATGTACAAGGGTCCAATCACACACAATAACCATAAGTCATAATAGTTGGAGCCTGCAACCACAGAGTTAGCACATCCTACTATTATCCTGCCTAAATTATGTATGACATGTGCATAATTAAACTGAAAATCAAACACACAGAGGTAACCCCTAGCTCTGATACCAATTGTTGGTTGGTCCTAGGAAGATCGTACTGATTTCACTGTACAAAAATTTTGTACAAGTGTCGAACCTTTCCTAACAACCTATTGTGTTCTTTAGAAATTAAATTCGGAATCGCAAACGGAACTTAACATTATTGATTCCAAATTTAACTTATCTATTCTCAGTGGTTTAGACTTGAATCGTAAACGATGCTTAATATTATTGATCCAAATCCACCCATGTTACAAATTCAATTAAATATTAATTTCAGAAATCGGCTTCCAGGTTAAACATGGCGAGTCACTAGGCCTTCTTGGATATGGGAGCAACCACCACTTCTTAGACAAAGTCTTTCAATGAAATCTAATATTTAATTTTCTTATATAACCCTAGGTTTAACCAAAAAGAACAATCGAATCACAAATTCAAAACCTAGAATTATATGCCTCTTGTGTTTGGAATTCATACAAAGAAAACTAGTATGATGCGGAAGACAATTACTATTTATACCTTTCTTTGTAAGCAATAACATCTTGGTCTTCTATCGTATTCCTCTTCTTATCTCGGACGTTGTGTGGGCAATGATCTACCGAGATGAGAACCACCAACTCCTTCCTTCTTGCAAGTTTCGGCCACCAACCTTCAAGCTCCAAGGGATACAAGAGCAAAGCCTTCTTTCTCTCCTTCTTCTCCTAGCTAGAACCGGCCACCAAGGACTCCTCTTGTGTTGATGCCGCCGGCCACCAAGGAGGAAGAGAAAAGGAGAAGAGCAAGGAACTATGGCCGGCCACCACCAAGGAAGAGAGGAGAGGAAAATAGAATAGATTTCTCTTTGATGAAGGCACCCCCTCCCTCTCTTTTATAATCTTTGGTCTTGGCAAATAAGGAAAATTTAAATAAAAACTTTCTTATTTTCTTTGCCATGAAAAGGAAAATTTTAATTGATTAAAAATAATTTCCTTTTCTTAAATCAACATGGCCGGCCACCTCATAGCTCCAAGCAAGGAAAGTTTTAATAACACAAGAATTAAAACTTCATAATTTGCTTCCAAAATTTTTAATAAAAATTTCTCTAATAAGTTTTCCTTCATGGTTGGTTATAAAAGGAAATTTTATAAATTAAAATCTCTCTATTAAAACATGTGGATGATTTCCAAAAAGGAAAGTTTTCTCTAAAATTAAAATCTTCCTTCAATCTACAAATAAGGAAAGATATCAAATTTTTTCTTAATCTTTTGTAGAAACTTATAAAGGGAAATATTTAATTTTAAAACTCTCTTTTTAAATCATGAACATGGTTACAAAAAAGGAAAGTTTTATCAAAAATTAAAATCTTCCTTTTAACTACAAATAAGGAAAGATATCAAATCTTTTGTAGAAAGCTATAAAAGGAAAGATTTAAATTTTAAACTCTCTCTTTTAAAACCATGATATCCACATAAGAAAATATTTTAAAATAAAATCCTTTTAATTTTATTAGGGTCGGCCACAACAAGCTTGGACTCCAAGCTATGGTCGGCCCCCCTTCACTTGGCTCATCCCTTGGCTTGGTCGGCCCAAGCTTGGACTCCAAGCTTGCTTTGCCAGCCACCTACGGGTGGGTAGGAAGTGGGTATGCGGTGGGTATAATTCTCTATATACAAGAGGCTACGATAGGGACCGAGAGGAGGAATTGGTTTTAGTCTCCCGATGAAATTAAGCTTCCCGTGTTTGCCCCGAACACCCAACTTAATTTCATCAATAATAATTTATACCACTAAAGAATTATTATTGAACTACCGCATCAATCCCAAATTACATTTTGGGCTCCTTCTTATTATGAGTGTGTTAATCTCCCTGTGTTTAAGATGTTAAATGTCCTAATTAAATGAGTTACTGACAACTCTCTTTAATTAATATCTTAGTCCAAGAGTAGTACCACTCAACCTTATTGTCATGTTGGACTAAGTCTACCTCTAGGATTTAACATGACAATCCTTATGAGTTCCTCTTGGGGACATTATCAACCTAAATTACTAGGACACAGTTTCCTTCTATAATCAACAACACACACTATAAGTACTATCATTTCCCAACTTATCGGACCTTTTGATTTATCGAGCTAAATCACACCCTTTGATAAATCAAAGAAATAAATACTAAATATATGTGCTTGTTATTATATTAGGACTAAGAGCACACACTTCCATAATAACAAAAGTCTTGTTCTTTTATTTAGTCAGTATAAAAAGAACTTACCTTAAATGGTCCTGCTCAATACACTCAGAGTGTACTAGTGTAATTTATCAGTCAAGATAAACTAATACTTAATTATACTACGACTATTCCAATGATTTGTTCATTTCCATCTTAGTCATGAGCTACTGTTTATAATTTATAAAGAACTGATAACATGATCTTCTGTGTGTGACACCACACACCATGTTATCTACAATATAAATTAATTGAACAACTACACTTAGCATATAAATGTAGATATTGACCAATGTGATTCTTTATTTCAAAATAAATGTTTACAAACGCTAGGCTTTCAGTATACACTCTAATAGTGGAAGGCCTGAGGAGTTAAAGGGATACTGTGCACCTTAAACAAGACCACTACGTTGCACAGGAGACGAAAGGAATTGGGGATGAGTTGCGCTAAGGGGACCCGAAAATAGTTGCAAACTTCGGTGATGAAGGGATGGATGGGGAATCGAAGGCCGACCACAAATTGGTCTCGGAAAAAACACAGTGCTAGTCGGCGGGTTGTGGGGCCGGTCGGACGATGAGGCCAGAATGATTTCATGGTCAGCGGGAAGGTCGAAGGCATTTATGAGGTTCGTAGCATCGCCCACGCCGAACCTGTTGGTCTGGGAAGCATCCGACGATCGAACCTAAGTTTTGATAATGACAAAATATTCAAAGTTAAGGTTATTTGTGTTCTAATGTGTGTGAATGAGGTTTTTCAAGAAAGTCCTAACTACGGTTAGGCAGGTGGAAAACCTAGGGGTGGTAACCCTAGGTGAAGGAAACTCCTAAGGGGCGTCAACCTTAGATCCTAGGGGGTGGTAACCCTAGGTGGTAGAAATCCTAAGGGGGGGGTAACCCTAGGTGGCGAAAAACCCTAGGGGGTGGTAACCCTAGGCGAAAAGTCCAATCGGTCTGGAGGACTGGACTGACATCAGGTATGCTCTCCTGAGTGGAGTAGGTGAGGACGCGTTCCCCGGAAGAGGGAACAGTAGGCGTCGGTTCGACCTAGGATTTCCGGTTGGAAATCTGAAGTCAGAATCGGATAGTCCGGAGACTGTCAAATAATTCTTTTATTGGATTTATATATGTGCTAACTTTGTCTTGCAGGGTATGTAGTTGTTTTGTGGACTAACATATTTTGCAGGGACTAACAGTACCCGAGGCGCCCTCCATGGAGCTTGGAGGTGCCTCGGGTGCAAAGTGTTGGATCGAAAGCGCTAGAGGGGGGGTGAATAGCGCTCGTGGATTATTTGTTTCGGATTCGTAAAACTCGACGAGTAAAGCAGCGGAATTAAAAATAACACACGCGAACACAAGTGATTTACTTGGTTCGGAGCCTTGAGTGACTCCTACTCCAAGGCCCACGCTCGTTGAGCATTTACGTTGGGCAACAACTATATTCACGATAAGTATTACAAATTAAGTACAATTATAAATTGAATTAAACTTTATACCAACAACAATAAAGTCGAAACTGAAGCTCCGGGTCGTCGGGATGTCGTTGCAGCACTTCGGGATCATTTCGTTGGCAGCACGTTGAAGAAGAGAAGCTTGGAATTCGTTGTGTCAAGCTGCTGGTCGAGTCCCTCTTTTAAACAGTACTGGAGGCGCCTCCAAGCCTGTCCGAGGCGCCTCCAGGCCGCCGAGTCGCACGTGTGGATCAGCTCTGATCTGGTTGCACCTTATCCCATTCAAGGCGCCTCCAAGCTGCTCCAAGGCGCCTCCAACGCCTGGTCCAAGGCGCCTCCAGTGACCTACGAGGCGCCTCCAACGTCTCTGGACAGCTGGCTTCGGCTAGCATCCGAGGCGCCTCCAAGCCCCATGGAGGCGCCTCGGACACTGTTCATCTGAGGTCTGAGTTGCTCCTTTGTTCCAGCAAATTGTGTTAGTCCCAAATATAAACCCTGCAAAACAAAGTTAACACAGTAATAATATGATAGATAAACTTGACAGTCGTTAGACTATCCGGGTCTGACTTCGGATTTCCAACCGGAAGCCCTAGGTCGACCCAACGCCTACTGTTCCCTCTACGGGGAACGCGTCCTCACCTACTCCACTCAGGAGATTTACCTGTTGCTAGTCTGGTCCTCCAGACCAACTGGACTTTCTGCCTAGGGTTACCACCCTTAGGACCTAGGGTTACCGCCCCCTAGGGTTTTTCTTCACCTAAGGTTACCACCCCCTAGGACCTAAGGTTACCCCCCCCCCCCCCCTTAGGATTTCTCCTCCACCTAGGGTTACCACCCCCTAGGACCTAGGGTTACCACCCCCTAGGACCTAGGGTTACCACCCCCTAGGACCTAGAGTTACCACCCCCTAGGGTTTTTCCTCAACCTAGGGTTGCCACCCCCTAGGACCTAAGGTTACCCCCCTTAGGATTTCTCCTTCACCTAGGGTTACCACCCCCTAGGACCTAAGGTTACCGCCCCTTAGGATTTTCCACCTGCCTAACCGCAGTTAGGACTTTCCTGCACACTTGTTTAAGCCCATTAGATAACAAAACAGCTTAACTTGAACCCTTTGACATAATCAAAATGCCGGTTCGATCGTCGGATGCTTCCCGCACCAACAATCTCCCCCTTTTTTATTATGACAACATGGTTCAAAGTTAAGTAAAAATATAACAAAATTTAAATATGAAGTTATTATGAAATTTAAACATGAGCATGAATATAAAAATTTGTAAAACTTATGCTCCTCTTTATGTTTAAATTCTTAATTTCTTTAACTTTGACTTTTCTCTCCCCCTTTGACATAAATCAAAAAGAATATCAGGAAGAGAAAAGAATAATTAGTTTAAGCTCCCCCTGAAGAGTAGCCCTTTATTTAATGTCTTAGTGTTTCAAAAAGAATTGTTTTACTTAAATTAGGAAATGCCTTTGAAAATACTTAGTGTTTTCAACAAAAACTTAGCAAAATTTAGCATTTGAAAATAATTGCTTTGGTAAACACTTAGCTAAATTTGAAATATTTCGTGAAAAAATATTTAACTTAGTTAATTTTGAAAAAGGCTGTAGAAGTCACTTAGCTAAATTTGAAAAGAAGCTTTAGAGAATACTTAGCTAAATTTTAACAAGCCTTTTGAAAAACACTTAGCTCAATTTGAAATGGTTTTGAAAATACTTAGCTCAATTTCAACAAAAATTAGCTAAACTTAATCTTTTGAAACTAATTGTTGTTTGAAAAAATGAGTTATTAAAAAGATTTTGGCAAACACTTAAAGGTATAAATACTTTATTTATTTATTTTTTTAAAGAAAATTATTGATAACAGCTTTGCTTAAGCACTTAACTTTAAAAGGATTTTCATAAAAGCTTAACTTAAGTACTTAGCTTTGAGAGACAGTTTCTTGCAAAAAAAACTTAATAAAAGATTTGGATAATTTTAGTGCCTAGTTTTGAAAAATGATTATCTAAAAATCCAAGCTTTTAAAAATAATGTTAATTCAATATGAAGCTTAATATCATATCTAATTTAAAGCTGAGTCAAAAATGATTTTTTATTTTAAGTCAAGTCAAAAATAATTTTTAAAACCAAGTCAAAGATAATTTTTATTTTAAAGGAAAACTAACTAAAAAATTCACTCCTCTTGATTAATGTAATAATAAATTATTAGGGTCCTATAGTCCAAGCATGTATTTAAGAATTACTTTTCAAATTTTCCATCTCACTCATTCTAGGTTATGAAGCATGTTCAACTTATGAGTGAGTGTGAGATGGAGTTGCCTTTCTTTTAATTTAAAAAATATTGATATTTAAAATAAGTTTCAGTTTGAATTTCAAATGAGTGAACATTTAGAATTTTGAGGAATACATTAAAAATTAAATGAGTTTGAATTTCAAATGAGTAAATATTTTAAATTTTGATGAATATATTAAAAATTAATACTTTGATTGAAATTAATTAGCCTTTAAAAATTAATTATGATTGGAACCTAAAGAATTAAATAAGATTTTTTAAATGATATAGAATTAAATAAGATTTATGATTTTAAAATAGAATTAAAATGATTTCAAATGATATTCAAATGATTTTTAAATGATTTTGAAATAATTTTCAAAAAGTTTTTTAAATAATTTTTGAAATGATTTTTAAAAAAATTTTGAAATGATTTTTTAAATAATTTTTTAAAGGATTTAAAATAATTTTTAAATAATTTTTCAAATAATTTTTTAAATGATTTTTTAAATAATTTTTCAAATAATTTTTAAAATGATTTTTTAAATAATTTTTCAAATAATTTTTAAATAATCTTTCAAATAATTTTTAAAACGATTTTTAAATAATTTTTCAATAATTTTTCAAATAGTTTTTAAAATGATTTTTAAATAATTTTTCAAATAATTTTTAAAATGATTTTAAAATAATTTTTCAAATAATTTTTAAAATGATTTTTAAATAATTTTTCAAATAATTTTTAAAATGATTTTTAAAAATAATTTTTAAAATAATTTTTAAAGATTTTGAAATTGATTAATTTAACTTAATTTGATTTTTTAATCATTAATTAATTTAGTTTGATTTTAATTTAATTTAATTTTATTTAATTTAAATTAAATTTTAGTCCTTAGTTATCTCACTCAATCTAAATTTTAAATCAGGGAATCCTATAATTTTGTGAGATGAATTGGGTTCGATTTTAGGATTTGGTTTAACTTTGTGTTAGATTCAGGTTTAGTTTTGGGCTAAACAAATAGACATTCTTTGGATAAACTTCTGGGCTATGGTGAGTCACAAGGACATCATTTAAGTAACCATGCCTTCGAAGTTTTCCAAATAGTCCTACCCATTGAACTTAGTACAAAACCTTGGTCTAACTGGTTAGGATCCATAAAGGGTAGCTTCGGTTAGTTCCACTTAACCAAATGCACCAGGTCGAAGCCATATCTTCCTAGACATACATAGACTAAGCTTCCCTAATGTACTATCATCCAAAATTTTACCAGTACCATACATCAAGTTAAACTTGTTCCCTTTTCTATTTAGTTCTAATTACCCTACCGGGTAGCTTGGTTTGAGTTACCCTGTCGAGTAAATTATTTTTGGAGGTGTCAGCTATTATGAAGCCTCCTCCTATATTATTGATTTACCTTTTAGGATTTGTGTATACTATAACTTAATTTATAAATTTGATTTTATTTAAACTAAGTTTAGTAAATAAAAGGTACTTGATTGTAGCTTGGTTTGTAGTATTTAAGTTTTACTTTAGACTTGTAATCTAAGTTTAGATTTAGTGATTTGACTAAATTATTAATAATTTTCTCTAATTTATCAATTTTATTTTTTAAAATATTATTTTGTATTTCTAATTTTCTAAGAGTTAGTTTCTTATTTTTATTTGCATTAATTTTATTCATTACATTATTAGCATGCATATCTAATTTTGAAGAGAAATCTATACTAGAGCAAGCAAGATTAGTTAAACTGGTGCAATCATGTGTTGCAAAAACTGGATTTTCATATAATGTAAATGTACTAACCTTGATTTCTCCCTCTAGATTCTTGGGTCTTCTTTCTGGGCATTGTCTTTTGCAGTGACTCATTTGTTTGCATTTGGAGCATTTAATGTGTTTCTTCCCTCTCCTGATCGTTTTCTCCTTCTCCTCCGATTGTGCCGGTCGAGTCTTACGAGTGGGGCATTCGTTTCTATAGTGCCCTCTCTCCCTACACTTAAAACAAGTTATGAGAGATTTACAATTTGAATTTATAATTTTACCTTTTAGATCCGTGATAGGATCCTCCCCCTTGACTGTTGCCTTCTCGAATTCAGACTCAGATTTAGCAATTTCTTCTCTGGCCATTAGTGCTATGAAATCGGTCTGCTCCGATTCTTCTGAGTCTAATTCAGAGGTTGATTCTGGAAAGTCATGTTCGAATTCGAACTCCGGTTTATCTTGATCTTCTGACTCTGAAGGAATCTCATGAAGCTTGAGCAATTTCTCCCAAAGCTCCTTAGCATTGTTGAATTTTCCGACTCAATCAAGCTCTGAATTTGTTAGGCCACATAGGAGAGTCCATGTTGCTTTTGCATTTGCCTCGAATGTTCTTATTGTTTGTGCATCCCACTTGTCACAGGTGATGGGTACACCTTGTTCGGTGGGGAGAATAAATCCAATATGGACTATGGTCCATATTTCTGCTTCGGTCTTCAATTGGTGCTCCATCTGGTCTTTCCAGTATCTAAAATTTTCGCCGAATAGGCATGTGGAGCTGTACCCATCTTCGTAGGCCATTAAGAAGGAATCTCGTAAAATAAACACAATAAAACTTGTTCCAAGACTTGGTCTTGGATTAGTAGTGCGGGAAAAAGATAGAAATAGGAATTCATGAATTTCGAGAAAAAATAATAAAATATTATTAAAAAAATATTAAAAAATATTATCTCAAATTTTGCTAAACGCGATATTTTATTAATTCCAACCAACAATGAAAGATGAAAATTAGTTTTTTGAAAATAGTTTTGGAGGGAAAAAAAATGAAAGACGTAAGTTTTTATTTTTATCCTAAACGAACGAGAAAGCGACGAAAAAATGCTCGAACGGTAGTTGTACCAATTAAGAGCAACTCCGCTCTGATACCAATAGTTGGATTGAAAGCGCTAGAGGGGGGGTGAATAGCGTTCGTGGCTTATTCGTTTCGGATTCGTAAAACTCGACGAGTAAAGCAGCGGAATTAAAAACAACACACGCGAACAAAAGTGATTTACTTGGTTCGGAGCCTTGAGCGACTCCTACTCCAAGGCCCACGCTCGTTGAACATTTACGTTGGGCAACAACTATATTCACGATAAGTATTACAAATTAAGTACAATTATAAACTGAATTAAACTTTATACCAACAACAATAAAGTCGAAATTGAAGCTCCGGGTCGTCGGGATGTCGTTGCAGCACTTCGGGATCGTTTCGTTGGCAGCACGTTGAAGAAGAGAAGCTTGGAATTCGTTGTGTCAAGCTGCTGGTCGAGTTCCTCTTTTAAACAGTGCTGGAGGCGCCTCCAGGCCGCCGAGTCGCACGCGTGGATCAGCTCTGATCTGGTCGCACCTTATCCCATTCAAGGCGCCTCCAAGCTAGTCCAAGGCACCTCCAACGCCTGGTCCAAGGCGCCTCCAGTGACCTACGAGGCGCCTCCAACGTCTCTGGACAACTGGCTTCGGCTAGCACCCGAGGCGCCTCCAAGCCCCATGGAGGCGCCTCGGACATTGTTCATCCGAGGTCTGAGTTGCTCCCTGCAAAACAAAGTTAGCACAGTAATAATATGATAGATAAACTTGACAGTCGTCGGACTGTCCGGGTCTGACTTCGGATTTCCAACCGGAAGCCCTAGGTCGACCCGACGCCTACTGTTCCCTCTACGGGGAACGCGTCCTCAGCTACTCCACTCAGGAGATTTACCTGTTGCCAGTCTGGTCCTCCAGACCAACTGGACTTTCTGCCTAGGGACCCCACCCCCTAGGACCTAGGGTTACCGCCCCCTAGGGTTTTTCTGTTGGTTGCTACTCGGAAAACCTAATGGTTCCACTGTACAAAATTTTGTACAAAGGTCTGAACATTTTCCTAGCTACCATGTGTTCTTTTAAATTAAACTTGGATCGCATGCGGAACTTAACACGTTTGATCCAAAGTTTAATTTATTTGTTCTTTTAGGTTTAGACTTGGATATCCTGCGGAACTTAACACGTTCGATCCATATCCCCTAGGTTATTAATTCCATTAAATATTAATTTCCAAAATTGGCTTCCTGGACTGCATGGCGAGGCACATGACCTTCTTGGATATGAGAACAACCACCATCGCCTAGACAAAGTCTTTTAAGGAAAGATAATATTTAATTTCCTTAAATAACTTTAGGTCAACCAAAAAAAACAATCAAATCACAAGGAAAAGAAAAATAAAAGAACACAACATCGAAAATAAATTCAAAATACTAGAATCGCATGCCTCTTGTATTTGATATTTTTACATGAAGATAAAACTAGTATGATGCGGAAATTAAATACTAGTATACCTTTTCTTTTGCAAGCAAAAACTTCTAGGTCTTCTACCGTATTCCTCTTCTAACCTCGGACGTTGTGTGGGCAACGATCTTCCGAGATGAGAAACCACCAAAGCACCTTCTTCTTCTCCTTGCAAGATTCGGCCACAACAAGAGCACCTCCAAGGATGAAGAGATTCAACCAACCAAGCTCCAAGGGATGCAAGCTTTCTCTCCTTCTTCTCCAAGCTAGAATCCGGCCACCACTTGATCTCCAAGGAGGATGAAAGGTTTGGCCACAAAGATAGAGAGAAGAGAAAGGGAAGAGGCCGGCCACACCAAGGAAGAAAAGAGGGAGAAAATAATAGAGGTTGTTCACCTTGAAGGCTCCCAAAACCCCCCTCTTTTATAATCCTTAGCTTTGGCAAATAAGGAAATTTAATTACAATAAAATTTCCTTAACTTTCCTTGACATGAATTAATTAAGAAAAATTAAACAAAATTTCCTAATCCCTCATGTCATGGCCGGTCACCTCATGGAGAGCAAACAAGGTAATTTTCAATCAACAATTAAAATTCCTTATTTGTCTTCGGAAATTTTAAAAAATAAAATTTCCCTTTAAAATTCCTTCATGGTTGATAAAAAGAAATTTCTATAATTTTAATTTTTCAACATGTGAATAATTTACAAAGAAGAAAAATAAAATATCCTTCCAATCTACAAATAAGGAAAAAGATTTAATCTCTTTCTTTAATCTTTTGTAGAGACTTATAAAAGAGATATTTTAATTTTTAATCTCTCCAATAAATTATATCTTTCACATAAGAAAATTTTTAAATTAAAATTCTTTTTTAATTTTATAGGGCCGGCCACCTAAGCTTGGGTTCAAGCTAGGGCCGACCACCCATGAACCAATGGTTTGGCCGGCCCTAGCTTGATCCACAAGCTAGCTTGGCCGGCCCCTACAACATGGGTATGAAGGTGGATATAGGTGGGTATAGTACTCTATAAATAAGAGGCTACGATAGGGACCGAGAGGAAGAATTGGTTTTGGTCTCCCGATAAAATTAAGCATCCCGTGTTCGCCCCGAACACACAACTTAATTTTATCAATAATAATTCATTCCACTAGAGAACTATTATTGAACTACCGCATCAATCCCAAATTATATTTTTGGGCTCCTTCTTATTATGAGTGTGTTAGTCTCCCTGTGTTTAAGATGTCGAATGTCCACTAATTAAGTGAGTTACTGACAACTCATTTAATTAATATCTTAGTCCAAGAATAGTACCACTCAACTTTATCATCATGTCGGACTAAGTCCACTTGCAGGGTTTAACATGACAATCCTTATGAGCTCTTCTTGGGGACATTATCAACCTAGATCACTAGGACACATTTTCCTTCTATAATCAACAACACACACTATAAGTGATATCATTTCCCAACTTATCGGCCTTATTGATTTATCAAACTAAATCTCACCCATTGATAAATTAAAGAAATAAATATCAAATATATGTGCATGTTATTATATTAGGATTAAGAGCGCACACTTCCATAATAACTGAGGTCTTTGTTCCTTTATAAAATCAGTATAAAAGAAACGACCTCTGATGGTCCTACTCAATACACTCTAAGTGTACTAGTGTAATTATATAGTTAAGATAAACTAATACCTAATTACACTACGACCTTCCAATGGTTTGTTCCTTTCCATTTTGGTCGTGAGCTACTGTTTATAATTTATAAGGTATTGATAACATTATCTTCTGTATGTGACACCACATATTATGTTATCTACAATATAAATTAATTGAACAACTACAAACAAATGTAGATAATTTGACCAAATGTGATTCTTTATTCAAAATAAATGTTTACAAAAGCTTAGACTTTCAGTATACACTCTAACATTTTCTTCACCTAAGGTTACCACCCCCTAAGACCTAAGGTTACCCCCCCCCCCCCCCTTAGGATTTCTCCTCCACTTAGGGTTACCACCCCCTAGGACCTAGGGTTACCACCCCTAGGACCTAGGGTTACCACCCCCTAGGGTTTTTCCTCAACCTAGGGTTGTCACCCCCTAGGACCTAAGGTTACCCCCCCCCCCCCCCCTTAGGATTTCTCCTTCACCTAGGGTTACCACCCCCTAGGACCTAAGGTTACCGCTTCTTAGGATTTTCCACCTGCCTAACCGTAGTTAGGACTTTCCTGCAAACTGGTTTAAGCCCATTAGATAACAAAACAACTTAACTTGAACCCTTTGACATAATCAAAATACCGGTTCGATCGTCGGATGCTTCCCGCACCAACACAAAGGTGGGTTGGCTGCGCAGTGGGCTTGGAGGCACCCTCGAGGACAGTAGAGGCACCCTGGACACTGGCTTGAAGGCGCCTCAGTGGTTGATGGAGGCACCTCCATGCGGATAAGAAGCAGCGACGCGAAGGCTTATCACAGCGCAAGTTTCGGGATAAACCTTTGTGTTTGAGGTGCCTCCATGAGGCATTGGAGGCGCCCTCAACAGCCAATAAAAGGACAACTCGACCAGTAGCTAGAGAATAACTCTTCCAAGCGATCTTTCTGCAACCAGCTGCTAATGAGAAGTTCCGACAAAGCTACAACTTGACGCCGATAACCCGGAGCACTGAATCTGCGATTTCTATTGTTGTTGGTATATTTTATTGTATTCAATTATACTTCATTTGTAATCATTTTATGAAATTATAGGTGTTGCCCAAAGTAAACGTTCAACGAACGTGGGCCTTAGAGTAGGAGTCGCACAAGGCTCTGAACCAAGTAAATACCTTATGTTTGCGATTGTGTTGTTTTCTTATTTTATTCTGCTACAATTTCTCCTATACATTTAAATCGATTGTGAAAGCCACGAGCGCTATTCACCCCCCTTTAGCGTGGTCTCGATCCAACAATTGGTATCAGAGCGGGGTTGCTTCGATTTGGTGCAACTACCAGTCAAGCAAATTTTTTCGTGGTCTTTCCAATTTTTAGGAGTTGATCAGAATTAGTATAATTGTTATATTTCGATCTATTTTCTCGTTTGAATCAATTTTTGCTCGAAGTTGGTGCAACACCACTCGAGTTCATTTTCTTTTCATTATACATCTCGCACTACTAATCCAAGACCGAGTCTTGGAACAGAGTTTTCTTATTTTTTTTGTGCAAGTTTTCAAATGGCCCAACAAGAAGACTACAGCATAGTCCGTCCCCCGCTCTTCTCCGGGGAAGACTTCGGCTACTGGAAAGGGCGAATAGAGTCGTACCTGCAAACCTAGTTCGAAGTCTGGATGATCACCAAGATAGGCCTCGAACTCCCACTTGACGGCACAGGCAAATTAATACCATGCGAGAACTATGACACATCCCTAATAAAGAAAGTAGAAGCGAACGCAAAGGCAACCTGCATACTCCAGTGTGGTCTGACAAAGGAGGAACTCAACAGAGTAGGACCCTTCTCAAGTGCAAAGGAACTGTGGGAAAAGTTAATTGAACTACACGAGGGTACATCAGACACCAAGGTAAGTAAACGAGATTTGCTTTCAATAAATTATATAATATCAAAATGCAGGAAGGAGAGACAGCAAGCCAGCTTCACGCCAGAATTCAAGACATGCTGAATGGACTCCACGCAATAGGACAGAAAGTGGAGAACAGGGACGTAATAAGGTATGCACTCAACGCCTTTCCTAGGAATACCTTGTGGGCATCCATGGTAGATGCGTACAAGGTATCCAAGGACTTATCTTCAATTAAATTAGATGAACTCTTCTCTGAATTTGAATTGCATGAGTAGACTAATGCACGTCCGGTCGAGAAGGGTATAGCTTTGGTTGGTAGTAGCAGAATGCGCGAACTGAGATCGAGGCGCAGAACCAAACCGGAGTCAGAAGAAGAACCTGACTCAGACGATGAAGACGATGAACTTACGACTGAACTCATCAACTTAGTAAGGAAACTCTACAATAAAAAGAAAGGCTTCAACAAGAAGGACCTCAAGAAGGTAATTCAATCCAAGGAGGCTCAACCGAAGTCAAAGGTAAAATTTGAAGTGACATGCTACGGTTGCAATCAGAAGGGTCACATCAAAGCCAACTGCCCAAATCAAAAGGATGCAAAAAAGCAGCAACGGAAAAAGAAGGTTCTGAAGGCGACCTGGGACGAGTCATCCTCGGAAGAGTCCGGCGACGAAGAACTCGAACAAACGAGTTTTCTCGCGATAACAGCCCGGGACTACATCAACGAATCCAGAAGCGAGGACGAATCGGAAGCTGAGTTCGAGAGAAGCCACAGATCCGTATCCGTTTCCGAAGGGCCTGACCCCGCTGTAAATATCTCGCGTTTACACAATTTAGTAAATTATTTAATGTGAAAATTAGCAAAGTCAAATATTCAGATCAAGTCACTTCTAAAGGAGGTAACAACCCTTAAAGAAGTGACTAACTCTGAATCCTTGCCTGACTTAGTTTAGACTAGAAACTCAACTCAAGTCTAAAAGCTTGAGGAAGAGAATTCCAGCTTGAAAAATCAGGTCAAGGATTTGAAGAAAACGTTGGAACGATTTTCTTTGGGCTCCAAGAACCTTGACCTAATTCTTGGAAAATAAAGAGTCATTTACAACAGATCCGGATTAGGATTTAAAACAAAAAAGAAATATCTATCCTATCTATCTTTAGTGAACAGACCGAATAGGAAAATAGTCCAAGCATGGGTACTTCAGTTCAACTTGGTAAATCAAGTTGGACTTGGTCAATATTGGGTCCCCAAAGATCAAGTACATTACCTTGATAGATCATATCGAGGTTATGATCCAGGGGGAGCCAATAGGAAAACCATCTACATTGTTAAATAAACTTGCTTGATGTTTGCTTGTTTTTATTTATTTATATAGCTGTTTAGATTTGGGATAGTTTAAGGATCAAGGAATAATTTACACTTGTTTAGTTAAACCTAGGGGTTTCAAAAGGGAAATTAAATATATATTTTCTTTGAAAGGCTCTGTCTAGAAGTGGTGGATGATCTCATACCCAAGAAGGCTTAGTGCCTCGCCACAACCTGGGAGCCGATCTTCGAAATGTATATTTAGTTAACCAATTGAAAAACCTAAGTTTAACTCAAATGTAAATTAATCCTTAGAGATAATCCGAATCAAGGATAACCATCTCACAAAATTACTTAAGATTTCCTGATTGAAAACTTAGAATCGGGTGAGATGGATCTTGATTGAACTTTGTTAAATTCAACTAAATCTAATTAATTATTTACTAAATCAACTTAATCCAATTTAAAACCTAGTAATTAACAACTTAATAATTAACTTAACTAATAATAACTTAATCAATTTGATCAACTTATTTAAAAATCTTTTAAAAAAACTTATTTTAAAATCTTTAAAAAAATCTTTTAAAAACTTATTTTAAAATATTGTTTAAAAAAACTTATTTTAAAAAATCTTTTAAAACTTATTTTAAAATCTTTTAAATACTTATTTAAAAAAAACTTACCCTCGACAATCGGCGGGAAAAATCCCACCGAAAACCACAAAGGCGCCTCGCACCAAGTCCGAGGCGCCCTCAAAGCGACATTGAAGGCGCCTTCAAAGGGCTTGAAGGCGCCCTCAATACCGCAATATGCAACAAACAGAGAGTTTGCTGCAATTCATTTTCTCGCCGACAAACACCGATCCAAGGCGCCTTCACCCCAGATTTCTTCCTTCAACCTCCATTAAAACCATAGAATGCCTCCTAGGTATAATCTAATAACATCTACTGTTTGTATATATTGTTTTTATGCATTTCTTTGCTATTTGGGTTGCTTGAATCTAAAAAGGAAACGCCGAAACATTGGACTTGCTCCCGCTAGTGTACCTTCCACCGATCCTAGGTTCCCCTCTGAGCAGCATAGGATTGAGTTCACCAGACATACTTTCCCCCCTCTTAAACCTAGATATTTGAGTATGTCGTTCTTTACCAAGTACTGTCAGCCCATAGTCCAGATTATAGAGCACTACCGGCTTGGTAAATTGGTTTACTGCAGTAATGCAGTAAATCAGGACCTATGTGCTCAGTTCTTCAACAACCTCGAGAAGGTTGATGACCTGACCTATTCCACCAGAGTTGGTGGACAGGATATTCAGTTTACTCCTTCCTTGATTTGCACCAGTTTAGAGCTTAGACAGTCAGAGTGTCCTTTCCTGTGCTACCCTAGTAGGGATCTGTCATTTGGCGACCCCTACTCCCACATCACATTAGATACACTCTATGTGTATTTTTTTGGGGAGGAGAGACCACTTGGAGTTTCTGACTTCAGGTCGATGTCCCTTAGGGTTCAGGACTACATTATATATAGAGTTTTGACCGCATGCATTTTGCCCATCACATCTCGGAATGTCCCGAAGATGCGTCCATCCCACTCCTTCTTTCTGTATGCATTGTGCCAGCGTCTAGATATAGATATCGCCTTACATATGTTCTATAACATCATTCATGCATCTAGTTTAGTCACGTCCCTTGAGATCCACATGCCTTATTGTCATATTTTGACATTTATCTTCTCGACCCTTAGGATTGATACCACCCAGGGGACAGTTGCCCCTCTTAGGCCTTATGACGAGTTAGGGCAGTGTCATCTTATATTAGCTTGCATAGATGTCACCGCTGAGGGGATCCTAGCTTGGAGGGGTAGACCACAGCCAGTCACTGCTCCAATAGAGCCCGAGGCTGACGATGAGTTTCAGGCCTTCTTCGCTCCAACCGAGGGAGAGGATTGGTTGGAGTTTACAGCCGAGTAGATTCATGGCCAGCCCTCCACTTTGGCAGGGCCCTCGATCTCGACACAGCCGTCCACCTCCTTATCGATCGAGGACTGGCTTACTCGTCTCGAGGTTCAGTCTGCACAGACACGATAGCTTGTTCTGGACGATTTTCACATACTCCGGGCAGACATAGCCTCCGTCTTTACCTCTCTCTGAGACGAGATTCGTCAGGGGCAGCATGCACACGAGTAGCCTCCACCACCAGCTGATGATCCTCCTACCTGATTCTATCTTTCCATGTGTTGTATATTGGACTTGGACATCTACCTAGTACTTTTGTTTACTTAGATATTTGCTTAGTCAAACTTACTCTTTCAAATTATTTTACTTCTATTTTAAACTGTATTACTTAGTTGTTGGTTTTCAAAATTCTAAGAAAAATAATGTTGTCAAAATTCCAACTTTTGTTAGATTTCAAAATTTGGACTTAGCCTAGGTACTAACCCTAGAAATCATCTTCCCCTATATTTCAGCTAGAGCATCTCACAAGCACATTAGGCTTAACTTGTTTGTGTTTTTGAAAAACTTAGAATGGTGTGAGATGCATAGGGTACTGCCTAGACTTCAGAATGCTTATTTCTATGCATCGCAGTAAGTTTGGGCAAAAATTTGTTTTGAACATTAATCAAGTTAAGTAATCCAGTCTTAGTTAAATCTAACTGGAATTCTAAACTTAACTTGACTAACCAAGTGAAAGCTACTATCTTTTGGTAAACAGCTAGTAACTAAAGATTAGACAGTTGGTTGTGAAACTTAAATCATTAATTTAACTCATGCCTAGACTTTAGGGTGCTGACACTCTGCCAAAGAAAGTCTAAGTTATTTTATGCAAGTATTTATCAAAAGAATTTTCAAACCTTTCTGAGTATGTTTCAAAAGTAATTTTCAAATTTTGCTAAGTTACGTTGTTTAAATCGTTTTCAAATTAGCAAAGTTCCTTCACAAGTATTTTTCAAATCTAGCAAAATTCTTTCAAAAGTATTTCCAATTTCTTTTAAGCACTTTTCAAAAGAATGTTTAAACCTGGCTAAGTATTTTTTTTTTAAGTTTAAATAAGTAGTTTTTGCAACGTTTTCAACTTTGCTAAATATTTGTTCAAATTTTGAGCTAAGTACTTTTCAATTTAGCTAAGTCGCTTATCAAAAGCTAAGTTAATTTTTACTAAAGCTTGTTATATGCCTTTAAAAGCTACGTTTTACAAGATAAACTTCTATCATTCTTAAAAACTTAGTCTTTTTCAAAATTCTTTTCCTAAACTTTTTCAAATAAATTTTCTCTAGCAAAGTGTTAGTTACTACAGCCATTTTTCTTACTCTTTCCCTCTAAATGGTTTTTGATAAATGGTAAAGGGGGAGAGTAAGAGAAAAATTCAAATTAAGTAGAAGAACATTTAAGAGAACTGTCATTAAGGGGGAGCTTAGTACAGTACTTAAAGTTTAATTTGTTCTTGCACTTAGATTTATTTACTTGACTTACCTGTGCTTAGGCCTAAGCTATGCTTGCACTGCACTTATTTACTTTCTTATGCTTACGCTAACTTAGTTTTAAAATATTCTTTACTCCTCATGTTTTTTTCTTAACTTTGAATTTCTTGTTGCCATAATCAAAAAGGGGAAGATTGTTGGTGCGGGAAACATCCGATGATCAAACCTAAGTTTTGATAATGGCAAAAGATTCAAAGTTAAGGTTATTTGTGTTATAATGTGTGTGAATGAGATTTTTCAAGAAAGTTCTAACTGTGGTTAGGCAGGTGGAAAACCTAGGGGGTGGTAACCCTAGGTGAAGGAAAACTCTAAGGAGCGGCAACCTTAAGTCCTAGGGGGTAGTAACCCTAGGTGGTAGAAATCCTAACGGGGGTAACCTTAGGTCCTAGGGGGAGGTAACCCTAGGTGGCGAAAAACCCTAGGGGGTTGTAACCCTAGGCGAAAAGTCCAGTCGGTCTGGAGGACCGGACTGATATCAAGTATGCTCTCCTGAGTGGAGTAGGTGAGGACGCGCTCCCCGGAAGAGGGAACAGTAGGCGTCGATTCGACATAGGGTTTCTGGTTGGAAATTCGAAGTCAGAACCGGATAGTCCGGAGACTGTCAAATACTTCTTTTATTGGATTTATATATGTGCTAACTTTATCTTACAGGGTATGTAGGTGGTTTGTGGACTAACATATTTTGCAAGGACTAAAGTGAACATCTTGCCTCGGATGAACAGTACCCGAGACGCCCTCCATGGAGCTTGGAGGCGCCTCAGGTGCAAAGGTGGGTTGGCTGCGCAGCTGGGTTGGCTGTGCGACTAGGTTGGTTGTGCAGCTGGCTTGGAGGCGCCCTCGAGGACAACAGAGGCACCCTGGACGCTGGCTTGAAGGCGCCTTAGTGGTTGATGGAAGCGCCTCCAGGCGGATAAGAAGCAGCGACGCGAAGGCTTATCACAGGGCAGGTTTCGGGATAAACTTTTGTGTTTAAGGCGCCTCCATGAGGCATTAGAGGCGCCCTCAATGGCCAATAAAAGGACATCTCGACCAGCAGCTAGAGAATAACCCTTCCAAGCGATCTTTCTACAACCAGCTGCTAACAAGAAGTTTTGACAAAGCTACAACTTTACACTGACAACCCGAGCACTGAATCTGCTATTTCTATTGTTGTTGGTATATTTTATTGTATTCAATTATACTTCATTTGTAATCATTTTACGAAACTATAGGTGTTGCCCAAAGTAAACGTTCAACGAACGTGGGCCTTGGAGTAGGAGTCGCACAAGGATCCGAACCAAGTAAATACCTTGTGTTTGCGATTGTATTGTTTTCTTGTTTTATTCCGCTGCAATATCTCCGATACATTTAAATCGATTGTGAAAGACACGAGCGCTATTCACCCCCCCCTCTAGCGCGGTCTCGATCCAACAGAACCTGGTCTCCATGGTGGTATACCAAGGTCTGAGCGTAGGGTCGGACGGCTGAGAAGAGCTCGTCATTGCCGGAAAGTAAGAACAGGTGGTTCAACGGAAAAGATGATCGGGAAAAACCAAGCAAACACGGGCAAAGGGAAAGACTGCGAAAGCTGCAAAGAAGCGGGGAGATTGTAAAGGATCGAAAAGCTTACAAAGAAGACAGGAAGGATCGCCGGAGCAATAAACGAACAGAATCGCCGGAGCACGGGATGAGAAAAGCCGCCGGCAGTAATTGGGGAAGAAGGCAGCGAAGTGGGCGCAGACGAAGAAGCGGCGACTTTATAAAGATTGGCTCGGCCGACCGGAGCCGTCCGATCTAGGGCACGGGAATCAGAGAGCACATCCAGCCATTGAATTCAAACCGCCAAACGTCACATCTGCAGCTGTCACCTCGGATGTGTGGTGGCTACGGTGACGACACGTGGTGCCCTCCCACAGGGCAGCATTTAATGGGCGCCATTATTAAGTGTGGGCGCGTGCTCGGTCTTAATGGGGGTGATTTGTACGAATTCAAAGGAGATTCAGGTGACGTTAACATTGACCGCACGGGTCGCGTCCATCCGAAGACGCTGAAGGAGAAATTTTCCAAGTCCTCAGGGTACTGAACGGCCTAGGAGATCAGCCCTATGTGGACCAATCGGGGCGCAACCAGCCCATTGGTTGATCGACCAATCGGTCACCAAACTACTTGTCCAGTCAGTCGGACTCGCAACCTCCTTCGACTAAACTTGAGGAGGAGGCACGTGATCTGGTGGTAAGGTGGGGCCCGCCCGACAGAAGGTCAAGGTGGTCAGTGCACCGAGAGTTTGTCCGATCGGGCGACCCATCTGCCAGATCGGTCAGACACCGGGCTTCCGACGCTCAAAAGGCTCAAGTATGGAGGAACGGAGGCCGAGCGGTCGTCCCGCTCGGTCGTTCAGCAGACACGTCCCCGACCAAGTAGGCATGGCTCCCTCGCTCGACAAGATGGAGACAAGATAGCAAACCATGGGCCGAGCGGACATCATGTTTGACCCTGTCGCGATATCAGCCGGACGACAGACTGGCCGAGCGGCTCCCCCGCTCGGCTAGTAACGAACAAAAGGAGCAACTGGTGATATCCTTCTGGGAACTCGCGCTATTGGCAGACAGCGTGATCGGCGACATGGTCAGGCGAAGGATCGTACGGTAAAAGCTTCCTCTGTCTTGTCAGAGATATGCTCGGGTTGTTAAGATATGTTATTAGAGACGCTTTACTGACACATCCTTTCACGATAAGCTTTGAGAAGCGTGCACGCCTCGACAAGTGTACACGCGCGCTCCGGGGGCCCTATATAAGGAGCCCTAGAGCTTCATCGGAGGTAGGTTCACGACTACTGTAGCCTGATAAAGCGAATCTGTCACATCCGCTAATCAAAGTGTACAAATGTATTTTCCACTAAACCCCTTAATTAAACAATAATGTTGTAGTAACGAGCCCAGGATCGATCCGAGGAACCAACGGTAGAATGTAATTTAGGATTGTCTTTTATTCCTATTTTTTGGGGTTTTCGATATAAAAATGGAGTTGGGGGGATTTAAGCTTGAATCTAAATGTAACAAAGGAAAAGCGCAGCAGTAAAGAGATTAATCTAAAGCAAGAGTAAAACCTAACTATGTGCCAATGAATAAATCATTACGCATTGTCACACTACGTTGTGATAAATCCATCAACACACATCAAACTAAGGATGAAATTACGAGACTCAAATAAATCTGATCTAAAGCAAGATGTAAACCTAATTTAGCACTTAAACAATAAACAATTAACCAAGCACAAATAAAACTTAAACTAAGCTTCAACAAGGAAAGAAATGCTAACTACTTGCATAAAAATATAACGAACATTAAAAGAAATCTGTCTAAGCTATAAAACAGTAAGAAAAAGAACTAAAATGAAATAAAATGGTAAACCAATCCATTCTCACAATCAATTCCACAAGTTTCACACTCAAGCCGTCACACAAGAGTGTCAAAGTCGAAACCACCCAACTTTGGACCTCAATGGATCGTCTCAGCTGCGTATCAGCTCAAGGAAGGTTCAACAACACCGACGGACCACCCCCGACGAGCTGAAACAACCCTAAACCCAAGAAAATGCTGAAAATCTGGAAATCTGCCATCCTTGACCTCTGAATCTGGAATGGGAGCTACGGATTGCGAATTGTGGTCGGATGAAGCTCAACAACGCCGGAGGACCACGGCCTAGCGTTTCTAATGGGAATAGGAGCTCAGATTTGGAAGAACACCTCCAAATCTGAGGTGAACAGAGGTATCGAAGAAATGGAGATTGCGCCGGAGGGAACACCCAAATCGGTTCCAGAGAATCGGGATGAAGCTGCTGGGACGTCCTTCACCGAGGTTGAAGCTCGGGAGAATGATCGGAGAAGAGAAAGGGGCCGAAATCTGGAGAAAACCGCGCCGGGACGAAGCTACTGTGCGTGGAGGAATCGACGAAGAAGAAAGGGAACTGTAGCTTCTGTTTTAAATCTGATCCAGATTTGAACGGACGGCTAGGAGCAATTTGGAGCTAAATCAACGGTAAAAGTTTGCCCAAAATCCGATCCGAAGGTACTGATCTTGATCTAGAGTCTGGATCTACCCTCCCTTAGGTCGGATAGATCAGATCATCACTGGATGGCCCAGATCTGCCGATCTTCAATGAACGACCCAGATTAATCCGGCTGGATCAATGGCTGGATGAACTCAGATCTGGATCAAAACTTCTGGATCTTCATCAATGGCTTAGATCTGCTCCCCATTGGGTTGGATCGGCCAGATCTTCAACGGATGGTCCAGATCTGTCCTATTATTGATGAACGGCCCATAATGCTCCAAAGCTTGATCTTCTTGTTTGAACTCCGATTCGAGCTCAATTTCGGTCCAAATAGATTCAAATTCAAGATCCTTTGATGTCTACAAAATAAGAATCAAATATTAGCATCAAATAATATAAAAATAAAGTAATTTGTAATTAAGTCCAAAAATGCACACAATGCACAAAATGTGATGTAACCATGATTTTAACCTATGAAATCAACATCAAACCATGCATATATGAATCAAAATAATGCAGTAAAATCATGGTTATCATAGCCACAGTTACGCTGCTGCTTTTTTCTCTTCTCTACTTCATTCGCTTGCTACCGGTGACTGACTTGAGCGTCGAAGGGTCATCGCCGGGGAACCCCTCCCCGGCTCGACACTAACGACTTGTGGTTGCAGGCGTAGCTCGTCGGAGGCCCGCGTCATCTTCAGTCTACATCCAGTCAACGTGAGCGTCATCTCCCCAGCGTCCGTCAACTCGACTCTCGGACATGATCAATTACAATGCTAGTTTAAATGATATTTCTACTAGTTATGACTAGAATATTGTCATAGCTGCTACAACTTGCTTAGACCAGAATATTGTAGCAGCTACGATACAACGTTCTTGTCGGTAGTCTTAGAACGTTGTAGCAACTACAATTTCGTAGTTGCTACAACATGCTTATATCATAACGTTATAGTAACTACGAAATCGTAGCTGCTACAATGTTCTTGTTGATAGTCTTAATATGTTATAGTAATTACGACGTGCTTAGACAGAATGTTGTAGTTGCTACGAAATCGTAACTACTGCAACATTCTTATTGGTAGTCTTAGCATGCTATAGCAGTTATGATTTCGTTACTGCTACAATGTGCTTAAATCAGAACATTATGTTTAGACCAACATGCTTAGACCAGAACGTTATAGCAACTACCCAATCGTAGTTGCTACAAAGTTCTTGTTGGTAATTTTAGCATGTTGTAACAATTATGATTTCGTAGTTATTATAACTTGCTTAGACCATAACATAGCTACTACAACTCTCTAGGACCAGAGACCATAACGTTGTAGCTACTACAATTGTGTAGTTGCTACAACGTTGTATCTACTATAACAATGATAGCTGAATGGAGGAAGAAGATGTTCTAAAACTCGAATGGGAACTGACATTAACATCTAAATTATAAATAATTAGATGAGGCATCAGCATGTAGTTAAAAGATAAATAATGTAAATGAGCATGTGTATGAGGAACATACTGCAGATGAATGGCAATAGGAAGGCGAGGTGATGTGGTGGAGTTGACGAGGGATTTTGAAGGAGGAGAGTTCAAAATATTTGAATTTTTTCAAGAAGCAAAATTTTTTTTAAATGTACTAGGTTTTTCCCACCCGCCCACCCCTGGCCAGTCTACGAGTATAATATGAACTTGTTTACAAACTAACCCCACTCGGCCAAACAGTGATGAAAAAGATTGTTTTGAGAATAAAGTATTCCTTTTGAGAATAAAGCAGAGTAAGACATTCCTTTAACAATTTGTTAAAAAGGGTGTCGTGGCATAACATAAAGATTGTCATCGTTCGATTTTCAATTATGACAGTATTTATAAGAACTTTTATTCCAAATAATGTAATGTGCATAACTAAAAGAGGCTGGATTTATCAATTAAAAAGGGTGCCTTTTGATTTTTTTTAAATAAATAGATTGACTCGTAAAAAGTCGTTATATAGCCCAATAAATTGTCAGTGTTGGATCCTCACGATTTGCTAAAATAATCCTCCCGTAAAATCCGGCCATCTCCGCCGCCGTCGAGCTCTGTTCTTGATCATGCCATTCTACTAGTTCCGAATTCCCAACGACATGGAGGCCGGGATCCTGGGTCAAATCCTCGCCGCCTGTCGGCGGGCCGAGGACCTCGGCAGGGCCGTCCTTCTCGCCGACGACCCCGGCTACCTCCTCGCCGCCGACCCTGGCTACCTCCTCATCTCCTGCGATGAGCTCGCCGCCTCCTTCCAACAAGCCGCCGCTGCGCTCCGATCCCGAATGCTCCTCCCAGAGGTGCCCCAGCCGGAGGAGCAGCAGCGCAGCTCCATCGGCCCTTTGGCCATTCCCCCGCACGCGGAGCTGCTGCCGGAGCTACCCGCCGGGCCGTCAGGGATCCGAACGCCGAGGAAGAGGTTTGTGGAATTCAAATTAACGTGTAGACTTTTTTGGTTTACTCAATGTGGTAAACTTCCATGAACGTGAACTGGCAGTTTCCATTGCATGCATGCTTACCCACCCCACCTTGTTCTCACATAGTCGGGAAATTGACTCGATGGTAATTTCCAGGAAGGAGGGGAGGTTGACGTTGAGAACTCCGGCTCCGGTGACTGGAAAAGTCGACGTTCCACCGGAAGATGGATACACTTGGAGGAAGTACGGCCGAAAGGCTATTCTGCATTCCAAGTTTCTAAGGTTCTTCTTCTTCTTCCTCTGATTCCTCACCAAGTGCTCTGCAACTTCTTTAGAGAGAGTTTCATTTGGCCCTACATAGCTTTCTAATCAGAAATTAATGGCAGGAGCTACTACCGGTGCACCCACAAGATTTGCGAGGCCAAGAAGAAAGTGCAGCAGATCGACGAAAACCCCTTCATCCTCGAAATCACATACGAAGGCGAACACACTTGCCAGACCTCCACTACACCGCTCCTCATCCCCCCAATCACCGTCGCAGTCGCCGCCGCCGGAGAAAACAGAGACCCCGGCGCCGGCGGCGATAGCGCCTCGCCCCTGTTCCAGGCAGGGACGTCGTCGGCGTCGCAACCGAAAACTGATAACTGGCTTGGCGACGAAGCGCAGGGAACGGCGGCGGGGACGGGCGGCGGCGACGGCGGCGGGGACGTGGATGATTGGTTGGCGGATCTCACCGACACCATGTTTAATTTTTCCGGAAGCAGCGACAGCTGCATGGACTCCATCTTCCCGCCGAGGCCGGGGAACTAATCGATCTAAATGATCAACAACTAGTTAATTAGATTGCCGAAGAGTGAAGACGCACCGTTATTCTTTTTGGTCAATGGGACAAATCGATTCTTTATATCTGTAATAAAATAAATTGCAAGTTTCCTGAAAGAAGTTTAACCAAATCTGGCAATCAGCAAGTTTTTTTTTTCAATCTGTAATCCATGTTATTGTTGGATCGTTCGGTCGATGGATCCACTCCGTTTCCAATGCCGATTACTTCTCTCATTTCCACCTATAAATAGCGCTGCCGCACCTCGGCCGAAGACACGGGAGCAAGAGCCGTATCCGATCTCATTCCCTGGGCTAACGCCGCTTCCGCCTCCACGGTCGCCGGAGCAAGAGCAGCCACTGTTTTTGTCCCCGGCGCTGAAACAGCAACCGTAGAACGTGCCTAGAGCATATATATATTTAAGTTCCAACACAAGGAATGAATATCTTGTTTATGACTAAATTCCTCGAGTAATCCTTTTTCCTAAAATTTGGTTTAATGGAAGCTGAATCACAAAAGTGTGTTAAATTTACTAGTTGTTCACTGGATTTATCAAGAATTTGAGTAGAATCCTTAGATTTGTTCAGAAAAAACTCATGAGTAGATCAATAGAATAGCTGCAATGGATTAAAAAAAAACTATAATGAATACAAAAATAGCCTGATCAATGGACTGTACAATTGGATCGTAGACAAGAATCTAAAGTTATAATCCCTTTGGGCACCTAATGATCTCATACTACACAAAATCACATTCGTCTTCTTCATCAGTTTCCTGCAAAACTTCAGAAGTGCTGACTGGTTGAAGGATCTGAAATATAAGAGCCTTTTCTGATCACTCCATCTTCCACAAACCTTTCCTCGGGAGTATTACAGTGGGGTGTGCCCAGCTCTGTGAATTCAGATACTTCATCATTGTCGCTGTGTCGATATAAGATTTCACTAGCTGAACCATAGCCCATAAGCTGATGCAGTTGTGAACCTGTTTTAAGCCTACTTTTTCTGTTATGCATCAGAGTGGATCTGCCGAGAATATTCACCGGCATTTCGGTATCAGCGGAGTAGCTGATGCCAAGAGAGTATCCATAATCTTCTGAGTAAGAAACAGGTTCCCTTGGGGATCTATCGTTTGACGGAAAGTTGGAGATCTCATGTCTGGAAGTAGTATCTGTACTGGTGTCCAACTCGGTTGTTGGTGTCTCAGCCTCATCATACAAATGGGGAATCCCATGTTTTGGAGCTCTGAAAGAAAATGTAAGAACTTTGGAACAAGCACCACACTGAAGCTTATAAGATCTTCTCCACACTATGAAGAAATCCATAGGAAGCCTAAGCAACTCGAAGCAATTGTAGCAGGTGACAAATGGAGAGCCACCTAAAACAGGGCGACAAAGTTGCTTCTTCTGCTGTCTTCCATCATTGTTGTTTGGTTTCTCGGCCTCCCGTGCAACCTGAGATTTGTGAGAACATGGTGGGGGACTGGAACCGGCATGCACCGTTGCATAGCATGGGTGATCATGGTGGCAAGCCCTGCAAATTCCGTTGTGACAGTGGCTTTGAGATGGAAGATTCACGAACCCCTGGCGCCCTCCATGATGGAAATTCTTGTGAGGAACTTGGTACAACTGTGAAGGAATGCCATTGGCCCTAGGTGGTCGAGGAATTGCCTTTCTTTGGTGGGAATTTTTGGGAGGAGCTTGATGTAGGCCAGACTTAACGTGCTTAGCATGGTCTTCTTCTTGAATGTCTCGAAGGCGCCGCTGTGCTTTGCTCTCATCGGATATGTCAAAGATTTCTTTGATTTCCTCTCTCAATCCATCAACCTTCTTTAGAATTTTCATTTGGATGTGTGCAAGCGAATTTAAGCCAGCTTCTTTGCTGCCTGGCTGAATGTTGACTGAGAACTTAGGAACCTCTGCAGCCCTTGAGATGTCAAATGAATCGGCATCAACTGCCATGCTACCATTTTGATTGTCGGCTGAGCCTTTAGGAACCTCCACTAGATTTGAATGCACATGATTTTCTGGTTCCTTCCAGTTCTGAACTGAATGGAAATCCTCAGAGTCAAAAGAGGGGTTTATCACTAAATCACCTTTTTCTTTTGGAGAAGACTCATTTGCATGCGAACCAAATGTATCAAAAGCAGCTGGCTTCTCTATTGACGGCACTTGTGAAACTTCTTGAGTTTGAATTTGTGTTACCACTTGGATTTTTTCAACACTCTCTTCTTTGTGTGCATTAGTATCCTCTGAATCCTGCACATTTCTCTGTCTAAAAGTTCTTCTGGACATTGGCACACGTTTCCGAGGAGTGTCAATGTTGCTTCTATCACTGACAGAAGAAAGATTGGCATCAAATGCATTTGCAATGGGCATTTTCGAAACATTACCACATTCATCATAATGATTGCTGGTTTTCTCCTTGTCTTCCAGTGATCCAACATTTGTTACATCAGCAGGAATAGAAATAGAGCTATGCAAATCCATCCCTCTTGCTTTGCAGAAATTGTCATTCTCCTTGTTGTCTGATGACCTGTCATTTCTCACATCGACAGGAGTAGGACTAGAACTCTGGAAATCCGTACCTCTCGCATTGAAGAAACTATCTTCTAGCTCCATTCGTCTCTCCTTGAGGCAACCTTCTTCATGTTCTATTTCATTTCCTTTATTTAAAAATCTGCTTGAAGCATCTGCTGCTTTAGACAATTGTGGATCCAGATATGCTGAACTATGTGCTCCACTGGACGCAGAAACTGTTATCTCTGGTGCAGTAGCATTGCTGTTCTGATTGGTAGAACTATAATGTTTTGCTGCAAAGAACAAAAATTAACACAATCCATTAGAAAAACTACAAGCAAAGAGAAAAATTATAAGTAAACAATGTGATCAACACAGAATCTTACCTCGAAGAGTGGCACCACATTCACCGCACTGGTATACAGGAACACTAGCAATTTCAGCAAGAACCTTCCTGCATCTTGGGCATCTTACGAACCGGACTCCAGGAATTGTGCTTTTGCTAGCCATGTCTGATCATATAAACCAGTTACAAGAAAAGACTTCAGGATCTTCTGCAGGGTGCCTATCTCATACGAATCAGTTACTAAATTTGATTGCCAAAAGTCAGAAAGCTCCAAGCTTCACTTTTTGATGCCCAGAAACTCTTAGAATTTTTCGACATGGTGTGGCTTTCTTCTGTTTTCCAAACAAACAGCAGCAACCTATTGCATGCAATAAATAAGTAAACTTATGGTTTCATATAGCAGTGGAAATACATTAACAGAATTAAGAACACACAAAGACAATTAGGTTACCAAAGTTTATAGAACAAATCAATCAGACAACTAGCTTGTCACAAATAATAGAACACAATGCTTTAACTGAAAATGAACATAAATAAAACATGGGATTGCAAAAGGCTATTGCCTGTAAAATTTGCAAGCAAAAAATCAGAAAACAATAGAAAAAATGAAACCTCCTATTTTTAAAGAGGAGTAAAGAGAGAAAGAATCCAAATGTGAAGTTATAGCCAGTGTCTACAAAATTTTAAAAAAAACTGGGAAACTATGTTAAAATACCTAAACGTGTACTTGATCAGGTAAATTAAAACTGAGCATGAAGAGAGAAAAGTTTCACCATGTGGCTAGGGAGCAAAAATGGGAACAGAAATTTTTTTTTTAAAAAAAAAAAGACAATTGCCACAAATTCAAGGCCCAAAGACCAGAAATTGACAAAATCATTCAAGCACTCCTAAAAATCTAATTTTTAGCTTTCCAAAACATTAAAGGCGAAATTGGACGGGAACCACCAGAAACAGGCTCCAGTCACATGTGACAGAACACAAACCCTAGAAGTCGAAGGAAACAAATAAAAACAATCGTACAAGCAATGCATGAAACGCCTACTCCGATCATTAATTAACACAAAAAAGAAGGACAAGAAGTACTTCTGAAATGTGTAACGGCGACCCCAAAAAAGCCAATTTGAAGGCTTATTCTTTTGTACCCTTCCACAAATTCACTATTCCTTCCACAAAATCCATCTCCGTCCATCCAGACCTAGAAATTCTATTCCAACGCACTAATTCAACCAGCAAAACTGACGGAAAAAAAAAAAGAAGAAGAAAAACAGCAATCGCTTCTAGAAAACAACACCCTAAGCAGCGAGCCAAAATTCAAGACTTTGCGCACATACCTAAGAGATCGGAGGCTTTTCGCGGCTGTTAATCCCAAACCCTTCTCGTTCCTTGGCCCTCCTCCTGTCTGTTACCTGAGCGGGGGGAATCTGAAGAAGGGGAAGCGCCAGTGAATGACAATAATGAGGTTGAGCCGTTGAGGTGGAGGACGAAGGTGAGCCGTAAGCGTATATATAAGCGCGACCATTTCCACTTCCACTCCTCCGCGGCCTCTTTGACCAGGTAAAGTCTACAGCGCGATCCGTGTCTGAGTCGCTATTTAAAAGTAATTAAATACATACTAACATTAGCAATTAAGCTAATAATTATTTGATAAAATAAATTAAATTAATTCTTAAAAAATTGAAATCTAATATATTATATAATTTTAGTTTTTTTTTTTTTAAAAAATACTTATTTTGAAAATCATATGAATTTTATAAAGTAAGAATCTCGTGCGGGTGGTCGGACGCGTGGATCAAACGGCATGCGGAGTAGATAGGGCGCCGGCGACCGCGTCCACGCGTCCGCAGGACAGCTGCCATGCACACAAATAAATCGTGTGGGTCCCACCGAGTTGTCGAATCTACACGTGACGTGGACTCCTTCCAGGTGGAGAGCTGAGTGCTTAATTAATCTAAACCCGTTAATTAGTTAGCAGTCCAGTTTAACGGCTAAAACGGGTTTGTTCACGCGACTTGATTAAATTATTATTTTTTAAAAAAATAAAAAATTAATATTTAAAATTGTTTGATGACGTGCCTGCAAATACAGTCAGTGAACGCCTATGTGGCTGCACACGTGAAATCGACCGAGTTGTCACCCGCTGGACTGCCAGCCACTGCCAGCCCAGACGTTGCGTCAGAGCGCGTAGAATCCACTTTTTTTTAATATTTAATTATAAAATTGAGAAATCGTGATCATGATAGAGAAACTGGTCAATTATTAAATTTCAGTTGCTTGACCAGTCAAAGACATAATTTATTTAACATCTTTTTATGCTAAAAAAATTGCCTCTAAAATTTCAAATATGAAAAATCTAATTATTTTTGGGAAAAGAAATTAAAAAAAAACTGAAGTCTTGACATTATTTTCAAAGAGAATTGACTCGGAGAAGATATTCAACTAGTTTTTTAATTTGGATATCTTAATTTAAGTTGAGTAGGTCAATATGTTGATTTATTATTGAAACAAGTTCATAATTACTTCCCTCTATAATTCAATGAAATTGCTCCGGGGCTATAAACAATGAGACGGATTGCTTAGATAACAAGCATTTGAATCTTACTTAACACATATTACATGTTATTGGTTTACTTTAATAGATGGTGGAAATTACGAAATATTTTAACTAGCAATAAATAAATAAATATATATATATATATATATATATATAAATCAAATTGTTTATTTTTTTTATTTTTTAAAGTTGGCTAGTTGATTAAAATTTGTATAATAATGTTACAAATACTTGTAATTCAACAAAATTATATATGGTCTATTAGCTCAGTTGATTAGAGCGTCGTGCTAATAACAATTCAAAATATATTTTTGTTTTATTGTATCAATAAAATATATTAAGATAAATATAAAAGTTTATTGTTGGCCTATTAGCTCAGTTGATTAGAGTGTCGTGCTAATAACTGCACGGGCCATTATACGTTTTGATTTTCTCATTAATAACGCAAACTGCATAGACAATTCAAAATATATTTTGGTTTTATCATATTAATAAAATATATTAAGATAAATATAAAAATTTATCGTTGGCCTATTAGCTCAGTTGGTTAGAGCGTCGTGCTAATAACGCGAAGGTCGCAGGTTCGAAACCTGCATGGGCCATTTTACGATTTGATTTTCTCATTAATAACGCAAACTGCATAGACAATTCAAAATATATTTTGGTTTTATCATATTAATAAAATATATTAAGATAAGTATAAAAATTTATCGTTGGCCTATTAGCTCAGTTGGTTATAGCGTCACGAAGGTCGCAGGTTCGAAACCTGCATGGGCCATTTTACGTTTTGATTTTCTCATTAATAACGCAAACTGCATAGACAATTCAAAATATATTTTGGTTTTATCATATTAATAAAATATATTAAGATAAATATAAAAATTTATCGTTGGCCTATTAGCTCAGTTGGTTAGAGCGTCGTGCTAATAACGCGAAGGTCGCAGGTTCGAAACCTGCATGGGCCATTTTACGTTTTGATTTTCTCATTAATAACGCAAACTGCATAGACAATTCAAAATATATTTTGGTTTTATCATATTAATAAAATATATTAAGATAAATATAAAAATTTATCGTTGGCCTATTAGCTCAGTTGGTTAGAGCGTCGTGCTAATAACGCGAAGGTCGCAGGTTCGAAACCTGCATGGGCCATTTTACGTTTTGATTTTCTCATTAATAACGCAAACTGCATAGACAATTCAAAATATATTTTTGTTTTATCGTATTAATATTATATATTAAGATAAATATAAAATTTATCAAGTTGCCTATTATCTCAGTTGGTTAGAGCGTGCTAATAACGCAAAGGTCGCAGCTTCGAAATTTTCATGGGCCATTTAACCTTTTGATTTTCTCATTAATAACGCAAACTGCATAGTCAATTCAAAATATATTTTTGTTTTATCATATTAGTATTATATATTAAGGAAAGTATAAACACTTAATTCGTTGGCCTATTAACTTAGTTGTTATGCTAATAATGCTAATGTCGCAGGTTCGAAAACTGCTTGGTCATTTAAAATTTCGATTTTCCCATTAATTACGCGAAATTCGAAACTGCGTTGACAATTCATAATATATTTTTATTTATCGTATTATTATTATATATTAAAATGCATATAAAGATTTAAATCGTTGGCATTTTAGCTCAGTTGGTTAAAGTGTTGTACTAGTATTAAAATATTTGATTTTCACCTTTAAATTATTTGTTTATAAAATGTATAAACAGTGATGATCTTTGACTTACTAGATCAGTTGGTTACACCGTCGTGCTAGTAAAGCCCACCTCGCAAATTAAAATCTGCTTGGACCATTCAAAATATGTTTTTGTTTTTATCGTATTGTTATTATATATTAAGGTATTTAAAAATAGAAAATATCATCGGCTATTATTAGCTACTTCTCTTGTGGATGGGCAATTTAAATATAGGATTCACGTTTTACTATTTGGTCCATACTTGATCAAATATTTCTATTGGCGTCTTCTTGCCAATGGATATTTTAATGGATGAAAAAAAATAATATATTTCATTTTAAACGATAGGATATTATTTTTATCAAATTCTATGCCAAAGAGAAATGTTGATTTATTCCTATAATTTCAATGGATTCTTTAGAAAAATACTTAAAGTTTTATATTCACCATTTTGCCTCTATAATTTTTAATTTCATCATTAAAATGCTACTTCTACCCTAATACTAATGTGGCAAAAATACTGAAAGATTAATGCTCTCTCTACTTAAGAGACTGAAAAGTAAAATTATGGAAAAAAATTTTGTTTATTTTATTAAAATTTTAAGAGGGGAAAAAAAATGTAATCCATTATCGGATTGTTTTAAAAGTTAAATCGATTATCTAAAAATCTGATAAAACGAAAAAAAAATAAGTATTTTTTATTCATCAAATTATACCATATATTTAAAAAAATACCCTTTTTTAGTTAAAAAAAAAAAAAAAATTTATACCGTATGATGTGTCTTTTATTCAATCGAAGCGGTCGGCAAATTCCTCCTTTTATCTTCTTTTCTTCACTCGCTTCTCCAGATCCGCCTCCTCGCCATCGAAGGAGAAGGCGGCGGCACAGCCAAGAGCGGCGATGAAGGTGGTTCACGTCAACTGCTTGGAAGATAACTACGCCTACATGTGAGCCATCTCCCCTCCCCCCTACATATCCCTAGATCGCTTCTAATCTTCATTCCTTTACCTTTGTCGATCTGCGTCTCCAGAATCGTGAACGAGTCTTCCGGGGAGGCGGCGGCCGTCGACCCCGTTGAGCCCGAAAAGGTTTTATGGGAGGCCATGCAGATCGGTGCCGACCTCAAGTTTGTGCTCACCACTCACCATCACTGGTTTGTCCAAACTCTTCTCTTTTACCTCTTGGATTGTTCCCTACTATTTTTGCGACAAAAGGCTTCTTTTTTATTTTATGCTAATGTTTAGCCTGTTGTGGGAATCTGTAATTTTTGCTGTATCTCAAATTTGTCGTCTGATTTCTGATGTAGGGATCATGCAGGGGGGAATGAGAAGATAAAGGAGTTGGTGCCGGGGATCAAGGTCTATGGTGGATCAAAAGATTCTGTACGAGGTTGCACGGATGCTTTGGAGAACAAGGATAAGTTGGCTCTTGGGCCAGATATCGAAATAGTTGCTCTCCATACACCATGGTATATAGCTCCTTTAGTTGTATATCTTTTTCAATGTGAACTCTTATAATTTCTGATAATTTTGCATCTTACTATCGTAGATTTTTTATGGGCAACACTTGCCATACGATTTTTGGTTAGTGGACTGTTATATGTTGCTCATGATCCTGGATCGACATATTACTGCATAATAGTTAACTTTATGAAAATGTTTAGTGCTTATCCATCCACTGAAGGACAAGAATAAAAGGACTCTGGGATCAGCAAATGTCACAATGCATATGTTTTAGGGCATACCAAGTTAAAAAGGAGAAAGCTCCATACAAGAGAGGAAACATATATCCTGAAATTTGTTGGTCAAGGTGATTGTGGGATAGAAGTCATCCAAGTTTTACAGGATGTAAATTCTGCTTACAGATTTCTAATATATTTATTTGAAGATAAATCAGTACAATAGAACATCTTACTGTCTGATTTCCTTTTGTTGGGTTGATCTTATCTGACCAAAGCAATGGGTGGAAATAATTATTTGGTTTCCACATCGATTTGCACAATACAATGCTGTGAAAGAGGAATACAATATGCTCTTCTATATGAGGAAGTGAATCTATTATTGTCGAAAATAATGCTCATACTAATTAAGTTGATTATCCTTAGATTGCACAGCATTAAACTTCTGTGATCAAGCATTACTCTTTGTGTTGCATTATTTACCTCTTGGTTTCTATTGCTCTTGATCTGGTTTGTTAGCCATACTAAAGGTCATATAAGTTATTATGTGACTGACAAAGGGGAAAATCCAGCTGTCTTTACTGGGGATACACTGGTGAGTCTGGTACTATGTTCTTTGTTCTGTGATGCATTGCACTCTTGATAGGCTAACATTCTTTGCTTCTTCTTGTTCCTAGTTTATTGCTGGTTGCGGAAAGTTCTTTGAAGGTACTGCAGAACAGATGTATCAATCTCTGTGTGTCACATTAGGTTCACTACCAAGGCCTACTCGTGTTTATTGTGGTCATGAGGTATGGTATTTCCTAATCCCAGTTTCTTAGATGAATTCCTTTTCATCAAAGATATGAAGCAATAAGAAGTTAGATTCTACTTTGCATTCAGTATCATTAGTTTGACTTGGAAGAATTGAAGCAATACTACATAGCTCCATGAACTATGTTAGTTTGCGAAACAAGGCTGAAAATGAAGCTATGAATAGACTAATCTGAATTCTTGAGCTTGCTTAAACTGCAATTGTTCGGGATGCATTATGACTGACAGAAAGACATCCTCTATCATGCATATAGTTTGTTTGATTCTTAGCCTTTTGCAACTTATATTTTCCTATAGGATTTTTTTTTTCTATAATTATAGTTGTTCCTGGATTTTATCCCACTGGAGTTAAATTTGTGATCTTTACAGTACACTGTGAAGAACCTCCAATTTGCATCAACTGTTGAACCAGACAATCAAAGGGTATTAGATAAGCTTTCTTGGGCTAAAAGTCAACGCCAATTAAACCAACCTACAATTCCTTCAACGCTTGATGAAGAATTCCAAACTAATCCATTCATGCGAGTTGACTTACCAGAGATACAGGTTCTGCTCACTCTTGTTTTACGTATTTTTTGTTTGCTATAGGTGGCTTTATGATGGCATGTGTTCTGCTCTTTAGATGGCGTTCGGCATAGCTGAGACAAATCTCTTGATTGAGCTGAATACTGATTTAGTCAATTTGCTTAGTAACTTTTTTTCACAGTGATTTAAAATTAATCTTCTTAAGTGGAGTGATTGAATCAGTACTCTCAACAAGCAGAAAATGCAAATCCTCCCCCAAAAGAATATATTTAAGCAAAATTATCGCAAGTATAGCATTTGTTGCAATCCCTAGTGCAATACTAATCTACACAGGAATATGAAGTTGTCTCTTGATAAAATTCTAAAATAGTTTGTTATTTAAGTTATTTATCTGATCCATCTGTTTAATGCATATTGGCGTGAGATGTTAATCTTTCACAATCTTGTTTATTCCTGTTCAGCCCTTCAGGGGAAGTAATTTACATTCAGGTGGTGTATGAGATGGTAGTCTTTTTCTCTGTTTCTCTCTTTTTCCTTTCTTTTCAATTCTAAAAATCATAAAGCAAATATTTTGCACAAAGAAATTTTTGTTTGTGATAAATTTTTTTGTTCTTGGTACATGCACTCATTGTTCGGAACTCACACAATGTCTAGTGACTGTTTCCTGTACAATTTACACTGTTGATTTGAAGAGTAAATTTGCATGTTTTGCAGGCTAAAGTTGCCTGCAATTCTCCGATTGAGGCCTTGATGAAACTTAGGTCAATGAAAGATGCGTGGAGAGGGTGAAAAGAAGAGGTTTGGCTTCTTTGAAAAGGTGTTCGAGTTTGTAGTTAAAAATGGTTCATGTTGTGTGGATGAAAATAACATGTCTCACTTTTGTGTAATAATAATGAACCATGATCAGCTTTCAGCTTATAACTAGCAACTCGAGTGCAGTTAATAGTAATTAGAACACACGAGACATGAGCCTCTACAGTCTTGTGAGTCTCAAGTAGACCCTCGTTTATGTGGCTTTGTCTAGTAGTCTTATATATTTTAGTGCTCATATGATCAACATATTTCAAATTTTTTAGTGAGTTTAAGTAGACTCTGACAATCTTGTTTTATCTAATAGTTTTGTATATTTTAAAAGAAAAATGATGCGTAGAGAGAAATAATTTCAGAGAAAAGTTTAGGAATAGACATATAAAATTCTTTTAAGAAATAGACATATAAAATGATGAGATAATGATGAGATTCACAAAAGTGAAATGGACTATGAATTTATTTATCTTTCTTTAAGTTTTTATTGAAATTTGTTTTCTTTGCATATCATTGCTCATTTTAGAACTCACAAATTTATTATGATGAAATCATTGTCTTTGTTGGATGATGTATTGATGGTTAGGCACTAATGAATAACTTGGAGTTATGCAAGCCTTATTCAATAATTAGTTTATGCAAGCCTTGTTCAATAATTAGTCAAGAACCTTTCTGCATATTGGACATCTGATGAACTGCCTCGTTGCTTTCTAAGTTTAGTTTTTTTAAAAAAAAATGTATCGTTGTTAATCATATGTCATTAAGCTGTATTTTACTATATTATAGTTCAAATCATATCTAATATTGTTGCTCTAGTCTAAAAGCTTTCTTTTGGATTTGATTTCTAGTCCGTCTACTATGCAAAATTTAAAATAATTTGTATTAAAATTTAATATTTTTGCTCTATTCTAAGCGTTTTAAAATTATATTTGGATTAGAAAATGAAAAATAGAAAATCATACAGTTGGCATCTTTAAGAGGGATCCAACTAGAGACGACATTGGGCTAACGGAGGTGGGTTTGTAGATTAGATTTTCTGGTTTAAAAAAAAATAAATCAGGAGATGGACATGATGATTCAGTTATAATTAGTTGTGATTTTTTTTAAATTTATCATCCTTTAAAATTATAATTTGGGTCGGGACGAATCGTTGAAGGCCATTGAGGGTCGACAAGTGACTAGGTTATTGAGCGTAGAGCAGAGGATGACCTTCAGTCATCCATCTTGAGGAATCGCAATCAATTGCGATTGGATCGTGATCATGATTCTATCGTAATTATAAATGGTTCATCTCTTAGTTCATTTTTTTTTATAGATCAAGAGATCGGATTGCTTCTAGTCCTTATCCTTGAAGTAAATCTTCATTCTTACCCATCTCTTTGTAATTGGAGAATTCACATACTCGAATCCACGGAAATTTAACTCACATCTCCGTTTCCATCCTTGCTGTAGAGATGACAATAGGATGAGGATGGGGCTGATCTCCGGAATTCTTTTAATAATTATTATTATAATCAGAGATATTAGAACGGATTTAGGGATCAAAATGGCATTTTCATATCTCTCCAAGTCTGTTATGGGGATTTTAAAAAATTTCTGAATCAGTATTCGATAATGACTTTCTGAATCTGTCCTATTTCAGATTTTCCGTGGATATTCGAATCTGAGAGGAAAATTACCTTTCCTTGGATCCAAACTCTATTGCGATGGCATCTTTCAACTCTAATAAAATAATGTAATCGAAAAGTTTGGAATATATTTCGACAATTTCAAAACTCTATTTCTCTTTATTTCCAAACAAGAATAAATATAAAAAAAGGGTTAACGTGCAACGTACAAAAGGACAAGCACAAACCTACAAATAGGGTTCAAGTGCATGAACCTGAACCCTATCACGATGACAGAATCCTCGAGAGCCCTGCGACTGTTCTTCCTATTCTTCTTCTTCTTTACTGAATAAAAACTAAATCTTTTAAGGACGAGACTACTTTCAAGATTCATTAAGCAGGAGCTGTCCTTTCGTTCCCTTTCTTTGCAACTCCAATGATTCCTTCCTTGAACTTTGACTGGTTATCAACTTATCATATGTATAAAAGCAGTCTGAAGAAAAGAAAGAAAAAAGTGTTTGATTCAAGCAAACAAAATAATCTAGTTTTCCTGTAAAAGTTGTCTTAAGTTTGATTCAAGCAGACCTGTTCAAAGAGAAGTTTAGATGGAGTTTACATGCAGCATGGTAAAGAGAAGAAAACAAAGTTCAAAAACTATGAAACTGTCCTATAAACTCCCCACATTGATTTACTTGGGAGCAAGAGAGGCAGAGAATGCACGAGCATGGAGGTCTGATACAGGACACGGCCAAAAGAAGAACAGTACCAATTCCACTAAAACCATGAAACTATGGTACGCCAACCGACTATTGCGTACAAATTGGCAGCAAAAAACCAGGGTAAAATGCTTGCTGTAACTTTATTATTTCTCCTTGCTTTTTGGTTTCTTATGGCAATTTTTTTTTTCTTTCTTTCTTTGCTCCAGAACAGCAAGAATGGTGGGGGACGCAAGAACACAAAAGAAATTCTGATGACTCTGTTGAGTGTTAGAGAGACAGGAGCAGATATCATCTATAAAAGTGTGTGTAGGGAAGAGGAGAGACTCCAACTCCAACAGCCACACGAGTGGCTCTGTATTGGACCCTGTGCTTGCCATAGCCATTTGTCTCTCTCACCTAAGTTTTCTTCTCTCTACTTTTTTTTTTTTTCATTTTCTTTCTTTTTCTTATTTTCAAAGTTTCAAAGCCACCTTGATCTTTCTGCTTGAATGCTTCCTGACAGAAGCATTATAGTCCTCAGCTGGCCATTTTTGAGGCTCATTGTGAAACAGGTCTAGGAATGGCTCCGAGTGATGTAAAGCTCAGAGATGGCATGGGGCATGAGAGCGCTGAGGATGAACAGAGCAACAACCACCAAAGGAAGGAGGAAGAAGACGGTGGTGGTCGACAAAGTGAGCTGCAGAGGAGGCAGCAGAAGCTGTGTGCTAGAGGGCATTGGAGGCCAGCTGAGGATGCCAAGCTCAAAGAGCTGGTCTCCAAACATGGTCCCCAAAACTGGAACCTGATGGCCGAGAATCTAGAAGGAAGATCAGGTAGTTGCATGCCTTGGAGCTCAAACACAAAGTACAAAGTAAAAGAAGAAGAAAAAAAACGATCTTTGTGTGATTCATCTTGTTTTGGCAGGGAAGAGTTGCAGACTGAGGTGGTTCAACCAGCTTGATCCAAGGATCAACAGGAAGGCATTCAGTGATGAGGAAGAGGAGAGGCTTCTGGCTGCCCACGGGATGTATGGCAACAAGTGGGCTTTGATTGCCAGGCTATTCCCTGGGAGGACAGACAATGCTGTCAAAAACCATTGGCATGTCATCATGGCCAGGAAACAAAGGGAGCAGAGCAATGCTTACAGGAGAAGAAAGCCATTTTTGACTTCTTCTTCTACCTCTTCCTTCTCTCACACCCTGCTCCTCCCCAACAGCAAAGATGTCAAAACCAGCAACAACACCAATGCGTGCAGTGGGGACTCGGTCATCACCAGCACCAGAGATGAGTCATCCTCCACTTGCACTGACCTCTCCCTCAACTCCTTCACCAGCACCACTTTCCTTGCCTATTCCATGATCAATTGTATGTTTTCTTTTGCCTTATATTTTACAGTGTCATGGCTTTGGTGTACTGATTAATTGTCTCTCACACTCTCATGAAGGGTTTGATGAAAAGGTCTTCACTGTAAGGAAGAGTTTTCTCCCTGGTGGCCAGTCTCCTCCTGAGGCCTCAGCAAATCAACCAGTGACCTACCAGAGCAGCAATGCTTGGCTTCATGGCGAAACAGAACATGGGAGGAAGAAAATTATAATGCCCTTTATTGATTTCCTAGGTGTTGGAGCAACATAGAAGGTAGGATAAGTGTTAAATGCACATGTAGAACTATAAAGAGTGCTGGTAAACATTGAAGAAGGGGGGTTATGGAGAGAAGTCCTCTTCTCACTCAAACGTCGCCCTTCAAGAACTTTGATCCTTTGTTAATGGTTATTCATCCTGCTTTAAGAACTTGTGATTATTTGTTTAAACTAGCAGACGAGATCAAGTGAGGCTAGCTTCACATTATTGACCAAGATTACCAGTAAGAGTCTTGACTATGGTATAGTAAAGTAATCAGTGGAACTGTATCTCTTCTTGTTGAAACCTAAACAAATCATGGATATTTTCATCTACTTGTAATGTGCCAGTAATCTCTAGTTTGCTTCGACATGCCCAAACCCATGAATCCAACTCACAATAGTAAATAGGTTCTGTTTTGAACTCTTCCATTAATCCAAGGGTGAAGCTCCACGTTAAGAACGCTCGTCGTCTCGTCACAGTGTGTAACAGCCAGACCAACAGCGGCTCCTTTTCCTGCATCCATCACATCATAGAGGAGGGCCAGTAGGCAATTAATGGAAGGTTTTGAAGCTGGACTGACAGAATTCCAAGGTCGGTCATGATTCCACTTTCAGTGCCCAATCCGTATCTGGCAAGAGATCGGTAGGGGTTTGGAAGAGAAGGAGATAAAGAAACCTTGCGTGGTTGGTTATCACTCATCATCATCCCAACTTCGAAGGCTGTTGGGTGCTCAGAGGCACTGAGCACTGACAGCGTCAGCTTCCCAGCTCACAATCATGGTGTTGGCGAACAGTTATTCTCAGTAAGGTCTTCGGGAGAGAGGAGAGAGGCCAGACCCGAATGCTTAATGCACTAACTCTGAACCCGTGAGACAGACGAGTGAGATACTTCTGCATTAAAGAGACATGAGGCAGGCTGAGTCCTCGCCATTGAAGGGGTCTGTTGAGGCCGTGTAAGAGCATTCAAATTGCATTTAGAGAACGGTCCTGACAAGGACGATACTGGGAGTGCAGGTGTATCTTTTATCCAGAGGAGAACGATGACTCACAAACAGCTCTGCGACTGTTTTCTTCAATTCATAAACAACTTTTGTTGATTGAACTCTAGTTTATTTTGTTCTTAAGCACCCCCACTCAATTAAAAGTACAGTAGTTATGATTAAAGATGTTTGCTTTATCAGATAGCGAGAAAACAACTTGGAGGATGAAGGCGCAGCAATGGTTGACCTAGGGAGAAAGTGGATTGAAAGACTTGATTAGCTCTCCGTTAGGCATCATAAAGAATCTTTCTTCGACATGGCCATTGGCGCTAACAATGCAAGGTGCTTTAGTTACCAGTCTTTATCACATAAACATGGAAAGCGAGCATGATGCGACATGGAACTAAACAATTTTGTTCAGGGAGATAAAGTTTCAGAATTAAAAACAGTTTTTCATTGATTGACAGATAGTTCAGCGAGAGTGGGATTTGTGCGTGGGAGAGGAAGAACGAGAGCAGTATATATATCGGGTTGGGCCGATCTTGATCACTGCTGGCCCAACAGAAGTTGAAGGATTCGTTGAGTTGGCTCCTGCTCTTTCTGCTCGATCGGGTTTCAGAATTGGGTTGCGGAATTTGCCTTCATCCTCTTGCCTCATTGGTACTTTCTGGCACCTGGAATCGGTTTCTTCTTCTTCTTCTTCTTCTACTTCTTTTCGATCGATTAATCTAATGTCGATTCGCCATCTTCTCGCTCGTAAGATAAAGATGACAACTTTTAAGAATATACGCAGCGTATTCTTGGAATGATGAATCTATGAGTTACTGCGATATGATTTCGTTGCTCATTGTTCTACTATTCCATTTCTTTCTTTCCTTTTTTTTTTTTTCAAAGAGCGTCTTTTGTTTAGTATTGGAAATGATGCTGAATTCAGAAAAGAACCCTATTCTCCTTCAGTCTATTGCACTCCTTAGTAAACGGCATTTCTCTTGCTTATGATATGTCCCATCCATTGGCCTATGGAGATGAAGAACAGTGCTCTTCAAACCATACTGGCTCAACTGGTTAACCTGGAACCCTAGACAAACCACTCCAGTGAATCTGGAAATGCATGCTGCTGAACTGAATTTTGGGTATCTGTCTGGTTTTGAGAACTGATGAGGATCTGAATCTTGGCGTGGTCCTATGTAAGTCCGGCTCCCTTGTTGCTATCTAGAAGTTTAAAAAGCTTGTTCTCTCTAATTCTTGGATTCATTATTACCAAATTTGTGACTGTTCTGAACACCAATATTCTGATACCAACATTTTGAATTGACACCGAACACCCTCTTGATCACATGCAAATGAATGCTGTACAAATAGCTGTTTTAGACACTTGGATCTACAACCTATTGATTATCTCTCTATTAAGATCATCAGCATGTGCAATGCTTCTAGCTCCTTTCACAACAATCTTAACTGATTGAAGTAAATCCCAATAAATATCTTTTTTTTCTTATTTTTTTTTCATCTCAAAATTCAAAAAGCTTCTCTATTACTTGGATCATTAATCTTGATTGGCTCACCCCACATCAGATGGATATTTATAGGCAAATGATTCTGTGATTGTAACTGTAGTTACATTGCTATATAATGCCATTTAGGCATTTAGCTTCTGTTGACACATAGATGGTATTTCCTGATCACAAAACAGTTTGTTATACTAATCTGATAGGATAAGATAAAGATAAGTTTGTTGTTATTTAAGGCAAGATCCTGTTTTCGAACTGAAGTTAATTGTTTCTGGCCTGCCAGAGATCAAGGGTATAAAAATAGGAAATCTGAGATGAAAATTGAAAAAAGGAAAACCAAGTGGGTTTCAACCCAATATTGCATTTGCTTCTTTGGTCCATATAGGAGAACACGCAGTCATGTAGAATTCCACCTTGTAGAATTTGTATACTCTACATGTTTCATTGTTTTCTTGGTTGTCATTAGGTTATCCAGTTTTCTATTGATTTATACTTTCGATGTTGTGTTATGGGCTGTTCGGAGGGGAGATATAGGCTTCTTAGATCAGACATGGGAATGTCTTACTGATCTGTGATTATATGTGATCTCTGCTATCTTTATTGCACTAAAACCGCAAGATTAAGCTGTATTTTGATTTCCAACTTATGTTCTTGACATAATCCTCCAGCACAAGTCAATGCGCTTTTGAAAATGTTGTGCGTTTAAAGGTTAATATAGCTATTTGAATGCTCGCTTATGCTACTAGTTTTAAAAGAGGGACCATATCAAGCAGGGAAGGATAAAATGCCAATGCCTTTGTCAATTCCAAACTCATTGTTTGCTTTTTATCCATACCGGCTATGATAAAGACGAGCAGATTTGGATAAAATGGTTGGAAAAGAAAATTTGTTCTTTCCTGGGTTGAAGATATAGATCAGAATTATGAAAAAGAAAAGAGAAAAAACACTGATGAATAAATAAAGGTAAAAACTTATCACCTAGAGCAGCACCATTGATATTTTATTTCACAGTTATTCTTTGTGGAAAATTTCTTTCAGAATTCAGCAACATCCATATATATCTTTTCGCTTAGTTCCTTCTATTCTATACAGTTAGCTGTGTAGTAAAACGTAAAAGCACATATATATGTAATAATCTTTGCTGCAATTCTCCAGTTATATGAATTCAATCAGTTGCAGCACTGTTCTTATCGAACCAATATCAATAGTTTCTGAGTGAATAACAAATCACATGATGCGGCCCCTTCATGCTGTGTGAGTAAGACCAATGACTTGCCTAAAATGGGGTGGTTTGAGGTAGGGATTTGCATTCGATGCTGTGCTTGCATTATTGTATAAAACAAAGCCAACTGTTTCTGTTCTAGAATTTAAAATTTTTACTCTGATGATGATGATATTTTTAACTTAAAGGCGGCCTTTCATCCTCCATGTGCATTTAACAAGTGCCTTGTCGTCCAATGAGGTAGAAGCAGACAAAAATTCCAACTCTCGGAGAATCCATGAGATAGGTATGCTTGCTTATTTGATGACAACTGCATGTGTTCTTGCTGAAAGATATCTATGTTTTATCTGTCGACGCGCAAGTCTTCATGTTCTTGTTCCTTCTGCTTTTCTTGTAAGTTCTCTATTATCTGCACTGGATACATCTAGAAGTGACCCTATATAAGGAACTGAAAGGTCTCTTCCACCTCCACCCCTTCTCCCTTCTCTGCCTTCCTTTCTCTTAGCTTTTCAGCTCTTGTAGGAATCAAGAGAAAATGTATGCATTGTTCTGGTCATCGATGACTACTTAACATCTGACACAGGAAGTATGTTGCAGCCAAGGATGACTTGCCTACGAAAGTAGTATCACCTTGTTCGAAGAATAAGAGTTAGAGAGCGATACCGTAGGCAAGTTGTCTTTGGCTACATGTTGCTTCCTGAGTCTCATGTTAAGTCTTGAGACGAAAATATATGTTTGTTTCTTCTGTGATTTGGATTCAAACTAGGTATAAATTTCTATGTTATGTCTCTTCTGTGCTTTTGCATTCAAAGTGAAGTTGATATGGAACCGATAATATGGAGTATTCGTTGACAGTTCCTATCAGATCTCATATTATAATGTTCTAGAATAGTAAGCGAGGATCAAAGTTTTACCATCCAATTAGCCTGTTTTTTGAGGTGTAACACAGTTAAGCTTTCTTGTTAGGTTTTGAAAAGAGCTCACTTTTGTCCATTTTGGCACTTGAAATATTATCTAATTCCTTTTATGATAAGCTGTTCTTGCTTTTCTCAGTGACAGCTCTGCCTTCTTTTTCTTCTATGTAATCGAACCCATTTTGTGATTAATATTCTGTTGATGATATAGAGAATCTTCAATATATAAATACAAATATTAAAATATTTTAATATTTTATTAGAATTGTATTTATACATAAGTGAATATATATAAGTATATATTGACACGAATAACATTATTCACCCTTCATTTACTTGTCAACAATAAAAAGAAAACATCTAGTTCACAAAGGACTAACTCAAAGCTAACGTCCACCGGAAGATATGTGTGCAAAATGTCTATTTTACAAAGTCTCTTACAAATTTTAATTGGATGGCACTTATGAATCATTGAAGTGATACGTCAAAAGTGGAGGTACTGATTGAATTTGGAATCGAACGTTTTCAAACACATCTATCTAGATTTTTATTGATTAGTGGAGTATTGATTTTAACATATTTAAATACTTTAAATTAAATTAAAGAATCATTAATTAGATTTATTTATATATTATATCTGTCTTTTCATTTTAGATTTCAATGAATATTTGAATATTTTTTCCAGAATATATATATATATATATATATATATATCTCGTAGCACACATTACTTATAACATATATTAATTAATGTGTTTAATTTTTTAAAAAAATATAGATGAACTTCTAAAATATTTTTAATATTATTTGATAATACTAATTTTAATACTGCAATGAATTTAAATTTATATGTAGATATGTATATTATTTTAAAAATCAAATTAAATTAATTAAAATTATTATTTCTTATTTGTGATTACATTGTAGTATAAAATTCATACATTACGTTGGAATTCACTATATAAATTATTAACAGATTCATTTTAATATAGAAAATTATTATATTTATTTTTTATAAAATAATAATAATAATACTAATGTATATTTATTTTTATGATAATAAAATATATAATAATATTTGTGAAATTTTGAAAAATATTTAATGATATAATTGAATAACAAATTGAGAAAAATATTTTTAATAGTTTTTGATATTTATTTAGTTGTATTTACTTTAATCTATATTTAAATTAGATATTTTTGCATGAAATATTATGGATTAATGATGCTTTCATTTATTTAAAGATTCTTGATCGTGCTATTATAGTAAAAAAAATAAAAAAATTATATGTATTTATAAAGATTATAGTTTAAAATATGAATTATAAAACATATATAGAATAGTAAGATTAGTAATTTAAAATTTATTGTTTATGTCTAAAAGCGAAAAAAATGACAAGCTGGGGATAGGGTTGGAAGTTTGATGGGGCATACACTCCATGTGGTCTTGTAACACAAAAAAGTCAGTGCCAAGCCGGAAAGAGATTTCTAGTGTTGACTCTCCGACGCTCAAGTTAATTTCTCGGTGATGTGGAGAATAGCAAAAGAGTGTGTAGAATAACAAAGTTATGCATACATCCATCTGTAGATGAAAACATCTTTTTATAGTGTCATTGTAGTGTCTGCGCACGCATATCAAATTGTGCACACATTTTCCCAAACATCCTTTGAAAAGACAAGTCAAAAAGTGTCCATGACACCTTTCCTTAAGCGGGCATGAATATCTCTGATGTGATAGGCTGAAAGCTTCCAAAGTACGATTTGCTTGTGGAACATGCTCTGTTGTCAGTGACACAACCCTCCAAAAGAGTACGAGGAGATGCATGGATTGGTCCCGCTATAGGTCGACCTACGTCCGCTCGGCCGGGACACCCCCGCTCGGTCATGCTGAATAGCACAATCTTCCTTCACTTATCTTTTCCATAGCCGAAGGGCTACATCTCTCTTGAATGGACACGTCGTCTGCTCGGTCGGGACGACGACCGAGGGATGCCCTGCCTATTTGTTTCTTAACCTCGAGTTATCCGTTTGGCCTTGCTCATCAGTTCGGACATGTCGTCCGCTTGGCCATAACTACCCCGCTCAACCGACTTTGACTCCTTCCTTGCCTTTGACTTCCATGCTAGCCGGTCTTCCTTGTTTTGACCTATTTTTGGTGGGGCCTCACTTCATCATCGCATCACGAGTCTTCCCCTCAAGTCTAGTCGAAGGAGGCTGCAAGTTCGACTGATTGGATAGTTATGTGTTTTAGAATTCTTTCTTCCTGACTGGGTGTTCTGAGGTTTAGAACCGTCGCTCGATTGCGATGTTTACTAGCGCAAAGGTTTATAGTCGCCGCTCGATTGTGATATTCCCTGCACAAGAGTTTATATCCGCCGCTTAGTTGTAATATTCACTGCACTAGAGTTTATAGTCGTCGCTCGGCTGTAATATTCACTGCACCAAAGTTTATAATTGTTGCTCGGCTTGATCGTGGACGACATTTAGTCGTTTTTCAACTTCCTTCGGCCTTCGTGCCATTGCTGTATTATGGTTACATGTCGCCGTCCGGATTCATGCCTCATTCAGCTCCGTGACATCGCCATTGGACCCAGCTCCTTATCCGGCTCATATTTATCCATTCTTCCGGATTACGACGACTCGATCAGCATCACGACTAGCTCATCGGTATATTAGAGGGTGCCCCCTGGGCCAGGGTACGTTATCATACTTACTCTCCATTAATTTCATTATTTAACTATTATCCTGCTCCTTACATATTCGTGGGATCTGCCTCGAGCATCAGGGTGTAAGGGACCAAGGAAACCTGGGCCCTATCTACAGGTAGCATTGATCGGAGGCGTTATGACGACTCGGTCAACATAGAAGACAACTCATCACACTCCCCCTTTGGGTCATGACAACTTGGTTTATATTCCAACCATGTCATTTCGGCTGTTCCGTCTTCTCAGATTCCCGACAGGATCATATTGGTGTCGTCTGTAGGAACTTCGCCTGATATGGAACGTGACGATGGATGATATCGAAAAATTCTGCCATCCTCATGACCCCGGTGGGTTTCAGCAAACATATCATATTCTCCTCACTCCACGGGTATTCGGGAGTCGAGGAACTGAGTCAAAGCCTCTGCTGGTCGACATGTTAATTTTTTCGTTATATTTTCTCTTTCGGTCATAGGATCTGTCACAGTTCCTTAATCGAAGACTCCTATGCTGATCGACCAGGTTTAAATTATATTCGAGCCACGGGCTCAATATAAAAGACTCCCGTGCCGATCAGCCGGGTTTAAATTATATTCGAGCCACGGACACAATATCGAAGACTCCTGTGTCGATCGGCCGGGTTTAATTTATATTAGCGCCACGGGCTCAATATCGAAGACTCCTGTGTCGATTGGTCGAGTTTAAGTTATATTAGAGCCACAGGTTCAAGAAGTCGAGCGACGACTATAAACCCTTGAGTTAGAGACTCCCGTGCCGATCGATCGAGTTTGAGTTATATTAGAACCACGGGCTCTAGAAGTCGAGCAGCGACTATAAATCCTTGAGTCAGAGACTCATGTGCCGATCGGCCGGGTTTGAGTTATATTAGAGTCACGAGCTCTAGAAGTCGAGTGACGACTATAAACCCTTGAGTCAGAGACTCTCGTGCCAATCAGTCGGGTTTGAGTTATATTAGATCCACAGGCTCTAGAAGTCGAGCTGCGACTATAAACCCCTGTCTATGCCAATAGTCGAGCGGCGACTATAAATCCCTGTCTACGTCAATAGTCGAGCGATGACTATAAACTCCTGTCTACGCCAACAAGTCGAGCGACGACTATAAACCCCTGTCTATGTCAACAGTCGAGCGGCGACTATAAACTCAGGTCTACGCCATTTCTACTGGTCTCGGACTAGCTTATTGATGTTTTTACCTCCCCCGTTCGGGGTCGAGCGGTCTTCATTGGTCACGGACCAGCATATCGAATCTCTTATCTCCCCTGTTCGTGATCGAGCAGTCTTCATTGGCCTTGGGGAAACATATCGAATCTCTTATCTCCCCTGTTCAGGGTCAAGCGATGTTCACTAGTCTTGGGGTAGCATATCAAATCTCTTATCTCCCCCCGTTCGGGGTTGAGCGGTCTTCACTAGTTACGGATCAACATATCGGATCTCTTATCTCCCCCGTTCGGGGTCGAGCGGTCTTCACTGGTCTCGGGGTAGCATATCGGATTTCTTATCTCCCCCGTTCGGGGTTGAGCAGTCTTCACTGGTCACGGACTAACATATCGGATCTCTTATCCCCCCAGAGTTGAGCGGTCTTCGCTAGTCTCAAACCAGCTTATCAGATCCCTTATCTCACCGGTTCGGAGTCGAACGGTTTTCACTGGTCTCGAACCAGCATATTGCAGCATCCATCTCCCCCGTTTGGGGTCAAGTTATCTCCAATGGTCTCAGACCGTTGTATCTCCACTAGTCCCAGACCAGAGTATCGCCACCGGTCTTGGCCAGAGTATCTTCACTAGTCTCTGACTAGGATATCCTGTGGGTTCCATGCCCTTCGGTTGCACGAACCTCGCACCCATTCGGGACACCGATGTCGTGCTTTTCGATCTCTTGCGATCCTCTCCCGGGCAGCATTATCCTGCTCGGTGCTATTCGATTGTTGGGTTAGTATTTTACGATCGCCAATTTAGCATTCTCTTGGCCGCTTAGTTAGCACTTTCAAAGTTGCCTGACTAGTATCGCTCGGTTGTCCGCTCGCTACTCACTTGAACTACTCGGTCAAATGCTTGACATGCTCTAGATGGCCTGGTCAGTATTTTACAATCGACTAGCCGACCTTCACTCGACCGCTTGGTTGACACTTTCATAGCCACCTGATCCTTATTACAAGACCGTCCGCTTAGGCACTCGCTTATATCGTTTGACATCCTTGTGGTCACCCGGTCGGTATTTTACGGTCATCCGGTCGATATATTTTGGTGGCTCAGTTAGCATTCTCCTGATCCATCGGACGACATCTTTGCGGTCGCGCGCTCGGCATCGCTCGTCCAGCGTCTCCACTTGATCGACATCCTTTTGATTGCCAAGTCAGCACTTTCTCGGTTGCCCGCTCGGCATCGCCTACTCGGTCGCTTGCTCAGCTCGGCATCCCGCGTGTCGTTCGGTCAACTATCATTTTACTCGTTGTTCACTTGACGTTTTTGTTGTCCGTTTGGCATCTGTCCGGTTATCGACTTGGTACTACTTTTCGTAGTCCGCTCGACATCACTACCATTACTATAGTGACCGCTCGCATGACCTTGTACAGTGGGTCCATTTGACTCCGTTAACGAGAGTGATTCAGCCTTTGCGATAGACTGTCCAGTCAATCGGACTTGCACCTCCTTCGACTAGACTTGAGGGGGAGGCTTGTGATGTAGATATGTCTGAAGGGTATTTTGGTCCTTTTATGTGTAAAAAAAGGGGGGGGGGGGGGGGGGGTCTTTTGCCGTTCTGGCTTCCGTTGCCAAGAAGAAGGAGAAGGGGCTTTGGCTTCGTGTTTTTAGGAGGGGGCGACCAGGGAGAGCAAGGGAGAGGAAGGGGTTTTGGTCCGCTGCTTCCGACGATCCGACGCCAATATTGGCTGACAACTCCTGCGCTGCTCCTCTCCCCTTCCATCGTGTACACGTCGACGCCTCACGCACAGGGACATATTGAACAATCGCTGCCTCCTCCTTTCTTCACGTTGATGCCGTCGAGGAGCACTGCTGTCACCTCCGGTGCCACCTCTAGTGGCCTCCGTCGGCCACTCAGAGCGCTCTCCAGCACTACCGTCACCAACGAGTGCCTCCTCAGTCGGCCGTTGCAATCCCCACAGCCACTAACACCCTCACCGCCACCAGCGGCCGCCTTCGCCTCCACAGCGGCCTCCATAGCTGTCGTTGTCTCCAGCCGCAGCCGCCACCTCCATAGTGGCCTCCATCGCCGCCGTCGCCGCCTCGTCCAGCGACAGCCACCAGCCGACCCACGACTTTCGTCGATCTCACAATGCCATCGCCACTATTGGCACTCCTATCGCCAAATCCGACCATCCAGCACCGCTGCCACGTTCACGACGCATGTTTCAACCCTCGATACGCGATGTCATACACTTCCATCGCCGATCCGATATTCGATCCATGTTGGCGTACAGTTTTGGTGTTGATCTGGCGCTTGAGCCACCGCTGATTTGGCCTTCGGGCCACTACTATTGCACTCTGCCTCCATGATCTGTGTGTTTGCCCTGCGTGCTGTGTTCCTGCCATCAAGCTATTGTGTTTGGCTCTTCACACCATTATTATGATTGTGAGTTGTTGATATTATTCAGCCTGTGAGTCGCTATTACGATTCAACCTTCGTGCCATTGCTGTATTCTGGCTACGTGTCGCCATCCGGATTCATGCTGCATTCGGCTCCGCGACGTCGCCATCGAACCCAACTCCGTATCCTGCTCATATTTATCCACTCTTCCAGGTCACGACGACTCGATTAGTATCACGACTAGCTCATCGGTCTACTAGAAGGCGTCCCCCTAGGCCAGGGTACGTCATCGTATTTACTCTACATTCATTTCATTATTTAACTATTATCCTACTCCTCACATATTCGTGGGATCTGCCTCGAACATCGGGGTGTCAGGGACCTGAAACACCTGGGCCCTGTCTATAGGTAGCATCGACCGAAGGCTTTACGACGACTCGATCAACATAGAAGATAACTCATCATACTCCTCCTCTAGGTCATGACGACTTGCCCCGTATTCCAATCACGCCATTTCGATAATTTTTTTTTTTTAATTTCCGACAAGATCAATGTGACTTTATAAAATACTAAGAGTAAAAAGATAAGTAAATTAGGCGTATGATAGGTAAACAATTTCAATGAGTTCAAAATTTATATATATTTTTTTATTTTTTAAAATTTATAAAATATTTAAATTATTTTTAAAATAAAAATAATATTCTTGAATGGTCGTTAATTTTTAATTGATTCGTAATCGACAATTCTGAATTGTACTTGTTTTTGAAGGTTAAGGGTTGATATTCTGTCGGTTCTAAATCGTGGAAGTGTCTGTTTCGAAATATATACTGTAAACTGTGAAACAGCTAAAAACTCGAATTCCTTCCGAAAAGTATATAAAAATACAATTTTTTTTCCCCATCCATTTTCTTCTTATGGTTTTTTTTTTCTCTTGGATCATTTGAAGAGCAACTCAATGCAATCCCGAGTAAGGGTTGAGCAGTAGCTGCTGGTTAAAGAAGAACCTCTGGTTCAGCACAGAGAATTCATCTTTGAATTGGATTTCTTCTGCATCGGTAGTGGAATTACTGTTCTGCATCAGAGTGGAATTTGCAGAGATGGAGGAAGATGACTCTTCGCTGGTTCTCTGCTTTGGTTCAGCCAACAGGAGCTGCTGGTTCATGCAAGGGTTGGGGATTAGTTCAGGCAAAGTGTCGAACAGGCTGTGGGCAGCTCCGATGCCCTCGAGGAAGTCTGAAACCGATAGTGATTTCTGCAACTGGAGACCGCCCGATTGGTGCCTGTTGGCGATCTCAAAGTTCGATGTGTTGCCGCGATCGTTCCTCATCGTGTCGATGAACTCTTCTTGTTCCTGTTCTTCATCCACCGGAGAAGGTGTTTGCTCCTGGTGGCTGTGTTTCTTGTAGATCCTGCACAGCACCCAATCATCCAGCTGCAAAACATGATTACACATCAAACTTTAGTATGGTCTTTCTAAGGAGCTTTAACACTGGACCTTTCAAAAGTTAGTATCTATATATATGTCGAAAGGTAGGTCCAATATTATCGACCCTCGGTTAGATACAGACAGATAAATTACAAGGATGAAAGTTAGTATAGTTACCCTCATGGAAGTGTTAGAGAACTTTGGGGGCCGATAGGTGTTGCTCGGTCGGGCCTCTGCAAGTCGATACTCATGCATGATCCAATTTGTCTTATGCCCCTTGGGCGGTCTTCCCTTATAAAACACAAGGGCCTTCTTGACCCCGATGTGTCCATCTCCCCGGCTAGACCGAATGGGTTTGTCGGTCCCGGTCGCCTTCCAATAGCCCGATGCTGCGGCCCGATTCGGCCTCACTCCATTCGGGTACTTGCGTTCTCTCGGGCTAAAGAAGTACCACTCTTGCTCTCCAAACCTTGCCTTGGCTACATGTTGTATTAATTATATATAATCATATATCATTGTATATACAAATGAAATCTGAAACCAATTTATAGTAGATCTGCTAAATTACTACCAGGGAGGTCCCATGGATTACACTTGTAGATATCAACCTCGGCGATGATGGAAACCGGGCACGGTCGACTGACAGCTTGATTACGAAGATAGTGCAAGATGAGTTCCTCATCAGTCGGGTGGAAGCGAAACCCCGGTGGAAGTGTCGCTGGATCACCGGCCATCATTAAACCAAATCGCAAACAAACAATTAGGAGGAGGAGGAGGAAGAAAGAACTAGTTAGTAAAGATGAAAAGATTGAAATTTTTAGGTGCCTAGGGTGGATGAGCTTTTAAAGGCTAAGATTTTTGTCCTCTTGTGTGACATCCATGTAACATATAACATGGCCTTCCCCTTCGCATAGCCATCTGATTGGCTAGACAAACCGCCGACGACCGTCGTCCGATCGACCGTAATCTAAGCATATTTTGATTGCTTTCTCTTTCGACAAGTGTGCCAATGGGGTGTGAGCCTTAGCTCCATTACTCCACATCAACTACAGCCAAAAAAATGAATGTGGACTCTTGGCATGAAGGACGATTTCCAAGTCACTTGTCAAAGCACAAGAAAAACCTACCTTCACCTCGAATAGAAAAGCGACACGTGGATTTTCGATATTAGCTGAGAATATTAACTTATTGCTTCAATATTTGATCATGAGTAATCATGCATGAAGACAAAATCAAAAGGGTCACATCCTCTTCTTTCCTTTAATGGATACGTGATTAACCAAAATTAATTAATTAATCACTATCAAATAATACGCGTGGTGGAATCTAACAGGCCATGAACAAAAGAAGAAGAATATTAGATGGTGGTCCCGAAAGACTTGCCAAGATAATTAAGTGTGTGGAAATGGATTAATTAATTAAAGGTTAAGTTGTTGATTAGTGGATGTCATTAGCTTGGAAGATATATGACATCGATGCATCAAAAACAGTGACGTGCATGGATTTGCATGGGGAGAGAGAGGGATAAAACCGTAAAAGACGAAGAGGCCACAGTCATAAATCTCATCGTGCCCATAATTATTTTCTATTAAGGGGTAAATAGGGTTGTCATCCACTAATTAGAGTCTAAGTTTTACAAGCGACAGGTGCATGAATGAGGCATCAAATTATTATATTCAATAAACATGAATGAATCTATATATTGGTGAAGGAATATACATAAGACAAGGGTTGTGCTGATGATAGTGTAGTGATGAGCCAATAACTCGGTTACGGGTGGCTCGGTTCATTTGACGCATCTAGTAATTAGTCGTAGAGTTACGAAAGTGGTCACGGTGGATGGATAAGATCGTAAAGAGTTTGATTTCGAGTAGAAAACACATGAGAATTTAGAATGACTTAGTTAATTAATTAAAAGTGAGAAGTTTATTAAAAAAGACAAAGTATGAGATGGAATGTTCATGTCAATATCGAAAGTTAACTCGGAGGAGGGACAGTTATGCGCGTGATGTAATTCAATGCTCTTTCATTTCTTGGCTTCGAGTTCTTTCTAAATCCACGAATAGTGTGAACTTTAATTAGAAATGGATCGAGAAATGAGATGAGTGAATAAGCCATAAAGTATTCTTGATTAGTGCTAGTATTTAGTTTAAGTTTTAATTGTTTTTTTAAATAGTTTGTCTAATTCAAAATATATAGTAATATGAAATGGCATTGGTCAAGGCTTTGACTCCTTCAAATAGTTGACCCCAAGAAATCCTTGAATTTTATTTATTATTATTTACTTTTCTAGTGTTTGAATATATGATAGTAATAATTTTAATTATCATTAACGTACATGTGCACGCATGCATAGATCCTTATCCATTTTTAATATTCTCACCAATGGTAATGAATTCATTCACTCCAAGAAACAATCACCTCGACAATGTATTTATTATTTATTTATTTATTGGTAGTGTATGGATTTGCTCAATATACATTTTTATCTTTTCCTCTAAATTAATTATTTAAGGAATAATCAAATTTAGGTGCACACATGTCCAAGTGGTTCCATGTGAAGAGCTTGGCCTACTCTTTTAGTTGATCGAGTATAGTTTTCTTTTTTGTTCATGGGGCATCCTTTAAGAACTCGAATGCATGGTCTACTTAGGTCATCATTGTTCCCACAAGGCTACAATTTATAAACATTTCGATGATTTCGGTGACAAAAGATCATATAAGGTTGTCCTCGTACCGGCTTTCTCGATCGATCAGTTGCACTTTGATCTTGGGTCCTTATCCTTGACTTCTTGGGCGCCTCCAATGCTCTAGTAAACCATTGGGAACATAATCTTTACAATTGTAACAACCACCACACCATCCATGCTCCATATCCTTAGTCCTTTTAACTCTTCTAAAGCTCCATCACTTTACTATTTAGGTTGTTGAGCCATCAAGCACGATCTCCATGGTCAAGTTCGCAATTCGAACCCATTATTGACTCTAATCTTTATCAACTTAATGTGCACTATACAAATTCATACACACTTAATGCATATATCAAAACATAGGAAACACCTAACTCAAACTATACTATCAATATGACAAAAAAGTATAGGGTTAGAAATATCAGCCGTTAACGTCGTAGCTCTTCTAAAGTCATGGATGTGGCCTGCTCCTTATCCCCTGTCACGGGATGAATCGTGAGATCCTTTGATCACTATATTCCTCTAAACTGCTCTTATAGTTTCGGAATTTTAATGGAGTTTTATAAAAAGTAGGACAAACTCTAACATAATTTTCTAAAATAAAAGAGTGACTAATTTTTTTTTTTCTAAAAATAAAGGGAGACAAACAAAATTTCCTAAAAAAAAAGGTAAGGGGAGGCACCGTTTTGAAGCTCCACGATCGTGGAACGCACCACGATAGCCATGGTGCGGCCTTCTGGCTTTAATTCTTCATTGTGATCAGTAAGGTCCACGACCTGTCCGTGGATCTTGTTGCTTTCCACTCGTCAAAACTCAAAAATCCAAAATAGACCACAACCGTGGCAAGTGTCATGACTTGGCCATGGTTCTTCTTAGCTGCTCTATTTGGTGCTCCTCGTGCAATTTTGACTCCATGGATTATCTACGACTGTAGTGGCTACCACGGCCTGATGGATCATATTGCAATGTTGTTCCTTCAATTTTTGTGTCTTCAAGCATGCTCCAAGACTAGAAACTCCGCTTCTTGTCAATATAAAACACAAACACAGTTATCCGTGTTAGGACCAAATTAAAGAATTCACATATTTTCATAATGATATGATATTGTCCACTTTGGGTCTAAACTCTCATAGATTTTTTTTAGACTCTACTCAAAATGTCTCATTCTAATAGAGAAATCTTCCATCTTATAAATTTATGATCTTTTCTATGTATTTCTAATATGAAATTTTGATTGTATTTCCAATAATCCTCCTCTCAAATAAATGATTCCTATTATTCTCATGGTTCGTACATTCCCTCAAGCATTCGATCAACCTTAATCTGCTCCAGGCATTCTTATGGTCTATGCCTCACCTCAACCATCTAATTAATCATTTGATCACCCTTGACATGCTCCGAGCATTCTCATGGTTCGTGCTTCCTCTCAAGCATTCAATCACCCTTGACCTACTTCGAGCATTCTCATGGTCTGTGCCTCCTCTCAAGTATCCGATCACCCTTAACCTACTCTGGGCATTCTCATGGTTTGTGTCTCCCCTCGAGTATTCGATCACCCTTGACTTGCTCAGGGCATTCTCATGGTCTATGTTTCCTTTCAAGCATCTGATCACTCTTGACCTGCTCCGAGTCTCCCCTCAAGCATCCGGTCAATCGAGATTACTCCTCTCCTCTTGGACTTTTTCACCACCTTCGGTCACCCTTGACTTGACTTGCTTAAACTTTTCACCATGTAGGGTTCTAGTCACTCTTGACCTACTTGGACTCCACCTCCGTCGTTCAAGAACACTATTCTACCTATATGGTTCTATCTAGATAATGACGATGATATTAGTTGTTAAGACCAAAAGAATTCACATATCTCTACAATAGTATGATATTATCTACTTTGAGCCTAAACCCTCATGTATTTATTTTTAGGTTCAACACAAAAGATCTCATACCAATAGAGATATCTCCATCTTATAAACTCATGATCTTTTTCATGTATTTTCAATGTGAGACTTGTTGGTGCAGTCATTCTCAGGTAAAGGTTGACCAGTTTGACTAAGTTTGGGTTGATCCGAGCTTGAGTTTCGATGTTTGATAATGTGTGATAAAAAAGTCAAGTAGGTCAAGAGAGGATCAGATACTTGACTAGGAAAGTTCTAACTAGAGGTTAGACAAGGAAAGTCTTAATTGAGATTAGATAAGGGAAAGTTCTAACTGGAGGTTAGGTAACAGGAAGCTCTAACTAAGGTTAGGTAAGGGAAAGCCCTAACTGAAGATTAAGCAACGGAATATCCAAACAAGAGATTAGACAAGGGAAGTCTTAATTGAAGTTAGATAAGGGAAAACCCTAACTGAACATTAGACAACAAAAAGTACAGACTGAGGTTAGTCAAGTGGAAATCCTAATTAGAGGTTAGGTAAGGGTGAGAAGTCTATTGAATGACTAGTCTTAACTAGAGGTTAGACAATGGAAGTCCAACGGGAAGGTTGACAAGAGAAAAATACAAGAAGGTCAAGGAGGACTGGATGTTCGACGAGAAAGTCAAAGTGGGTTAAACGTTGATCAGACACTTAGTGATCGGAAATCCAACGAGAAGTTGGCAAGGAAAAGTCCAAGTGGTTAAGGAGGACCAAACACTTGGTGAAGAAGCCTTGGAAGGTCAAGATTGGCTGGAAGTTAGGTAATGAGAAGTCCCAACAAGTCACAGATGATTGGATGTTGGGCAACGGAAGTCCTAGTTGGTTGAGGTCAATCGAATATTAGGTACTGAAAAGACTGAAATTAGGGTTAGTAATCTATTGCTGGGATTCACCAATCTATTGACAAACCCTAAACCTGAAAGTTCAGGTTTTGCTGGTCTAATCGATTGAGTAGAGCCAATTGATTGGTAAGGATCATCAATTGATTGAGAGAGGGTTTTGTAGAAAAACAAGATCCAGAATCGATTATAGCAATCGATTAGGCTATTTTTCTTTGCAATTAGAAATGTTCTGAATCAATTGAGGCAATCAATTTAGGCTTCACCAATTTGTTGGGTTAATCTATTGGGGACTTTTTCATGAGAGAACAAAAAGTACGGGAATCGATTGGGTAATCTATTAGGTAGCTTTTTTTCTCGCTAATAGAAGTTTTGAGATCTATTGACTTAATCGATTTGAAGCTGGCAATCGATTGGTATGACTTACCAATTGATTAGACATGCAAAAAAGAGTTGTTCTACATGTTTTGAATGGTCGATCTTATGTGATAATTGATTGGGGGTAAGGCAAATCGATTAGGAAGCGTAAGTCAACCTTAGGAAAGGGGTTTTCACAAATGTTTGAAGCATAAAAAGCTAACATTAGTTCTTGCGAGTTGGGGAGAAAATTGATGCTTCATTTCCATCCACCAAGAGATATTTTCTAGCAATAAGAGATCACGAAAGCAAGGTTATTCATTGTAAAATTATTTTCGATTGTATTTGCTTGTGTATTTTGCATTTCTTATTGTATTCTTGTGCTTGAACTTGTACGAGATTTCTCCACCTCCGAAATTTTTTTGAGAAGGAGTCATTCATAGTGGAGCTGTGAGTGTGAGAAGTTGACCCTTGGATTAGTCACCTCAAGGAGATAGAGATCAAGTAAAATCTAAGAGTTAGCATTGTGAAGATTCTTCGCTTCGAGTTTCTACTGCAAATCTAGTTCAAAGAAGCAAAGTGATCTATTTACCCCGTCTAGGTCATACATGTCCTAACAAATGGTATCAGAGCAAGATCACTCTTTTTTGGACTAATTGCCAGAAAGAGCAAAGAGCGAGATGAAGAAAAAAAGTTGAAGCTTAAGCCCAAATTTCAACAAGTCATTGGACTACTCTTCAAAGGTGCTCAAGTGTGTAAATGAATCCCCGAGATAGATTCAGATTTGACATATAAGTGCATCTATCATTTGGAATGGAAAGCTTCGATCTTTGGAAATCAAGAATCGAGGACTTCTTAATGATGAACATAGAGCAATGGTTTTCTCTAATAGAGGGATTTGAAGCTTCAATGGATAACAAAGGAAAACTCCTAAAGAAAAAAAATGAACCGAGGAGAAAGTTTAAAAATCTGAGACTGATGATGAATAGCTCGTCGTTCACTAGTCGTCTTGCTTCTTGGTGATGATATGCAGCGGAAAATATAAGAAACACAAATACAATGCTAACACGAAGGATTTACTTGGTATCCACCTCAAGAAGAGGTGACTAATCCAAGGATCCACACACGACACACACTCTCCACTATGTAAAGACTCCTTTACGGTAACTACCGAAGGCGGAGAAGCCCTACAACACTCTCAGTACAAGAAGAAAGAAAGGGAAGCAAATACAATTGAAATCTTACAAGATTTACACTTGAAACTCTAACTCTAGCTTCTTCTTCTTGTCGAATATCGCCTCTTGACTTGGACGTGCACAAGCACTTGCCTCCATGAACTTTCAAGAACTGGCGGTGAGAGCTCGGAGAAGTTGCTGTGAAGAACTGAGATGAATAGAGCGAAAGTTTGCTGAAGAAAACGCTCACAACGACTTTATCCAGCGTCAACGGTCGGATCTCAATCAATTGGATTGCTCCCAATCGATTGGGGAGACTTTGAATCGATCGGTCGATTGATCCAGAGTGCCTCTGTGCTCTCTAGAAATCATCTGAATCGATCAACCGATCAATTCAGGGTTCTCGCGTGATTTCCTGCCTCTCAATCGATCACTCGATCGATTGGAGGCTCCCAATCGATCAGGTGATTGATTGGGAGGGCTTCTGTGCAATCGGTGACAGCTTACCAATCGATCGCCAGATCGATTGGAGGCTCCCAATTGATCAGGAGATCGATTGGGAGAGGCTTTTGTCGAGACACTAATCCAATCGATCAGCCAATCGATTGGACATGATTCAATCAATCAGCTGATCGATTGAATCAACTTGATTTGCCCTAATCAAGTTCCAAGCCCCTAAAACTCAACATCTGGTCAACCATGACCTGTTGGGACATTATGTCTAACATCCGGTCACCCTCAACCTGCTAGGACTTCCTCACCAAGTGTCCAATCAATCCCTTTGACCCACTTGGACTTTTCTCCTCATGCCAAGTATTCGATCAACCCTTTGACCTACTTGGACTTCTCAATACCAAGTGTCTGGTCAACCTTGACCCACCAGGATTTTCACGTGCCTAACTTCACTCACTAGGACTTTCACCTACCTTCACTCACTAGAGTTTCCCATCTACCTGACTTCACTCACCAGGACTGTCACCTAGCTTCACTCACTAGGATTTCCCATCTGTCTGACTTCACTCACCAAGACTTTCACCTAGCTTCACTCACTAGGATTTTCACCTGACTTCACTCACCAGGATTTCCCAACTGTCTGGCTTCACTTACCAGGACTTTCACCTAGCTTCACTCACTAGGGTTTCCCATCTGCCTGGCTTCACTCACCAGGACTTTCACCTAGCTTCACTTACTAGAATTTCCCATCTGTCTGGCTTCACTCACCAGGACTTCTCAGTCAAGTATCCAGTCAGTGTTGACCTACTTGACTCTTCTTCACATCTAACTGGCCAACCTTGACCAGAGGAGAATTGTACCAACAATCTCTCCAAATGAACGATTGCACCTGCAATCTCCATGTATTATCAGTCTCCATGTATTGTCAAACATCGAAACCCTAACATCAAGACTCAAGCTTGAGCCTTCTCAAGCTTAGTCAACCAGGTCAACCTTGACCTAGGAATATTGCACCAATAGAACATAGAGCAATGGTTTGCTTTAATAGAGGGATTTGAAGCTTCAATGGATAACAAAGGAAAACTCCTCAAGAAAAAAAAATGAACCGAGGAGAAAGTTTAAAAATCTGAGACTCATGATAAGGTAACTATATTACCAATTAATATTTTCCCTAATAATATTTTACATAAGATAGGTGAATACAAAGATGATAAGGAGTTATGGAGTAAGTTGGCCAAGCTCTATGAAAATCCAACCTCAATGGCAAGTGAAGATAAATTCAAAGAGAAAGACTTTTTGATTTAAGAACATGAGAATTCAGAGGCTGAGAGGTGCTCAATATCCGAGAAAGAAATTTAGAAAGCATCCACCTCAAAAATTGAAAGGGAGAGCTCATTGACATCGAAATGAGAAGAAGTCTATTTCTACATCTAGAGCCAATGAGGAAGAATCATGTGTCACCCCTATAAGTAAAGAAGGTATAACAATTTCGATTGTTAAAAATAAAAGTCATATTATTTACTTCGAGTGTAGGGAAAAATGACACTAAGAGCAAGTATCTCAAATTAATAAAAGAAAAGAAGGTTCAAATGGAATCAAGGCAAAGGAAAAAAAATAAAAGAGGCTAGACCTTTGATATAAAAGGGCAAAGAGCACATTTGTGTGCTTTTTATCCAATCACAAGGGGCACTATCAAAATCAATATCCAAAGAGGAGACTTTAAAGTAAGAGCAAAGGAGAAAATCCAAATCAAGTGAGAGCTTATAAAAACAAACATAAGATACTATTAGTTAATGGTAAAATTTCTTTATGCCATGATAAACAGCATGTTTGAAATAAATATTATCTTCTTAGTGCTATTTATTATAAAAATAGGAAGTATGATAATTCTAAGAAAAATTATAGGTCATATCATGCTAGAACAATCTTACCTAAAGATAGGAAGGTAGAAAATAATATAAGCAAAAATACTAAGCAATTTAGAAATATGCCTAGAAAAAGGAAAATCCAAGGCAATAAAAAAAAATCAAAATATGAGAATTTAGTCATTGAAAATCAAGTTTTGAGGTCAAGACTTGATAAATTAAAGAAGATCCTAGAGAAAATGATAAATAATGTCCAATTGTCTAAGAAACAAAGCTTAGGGTTGGGAAAATAAGAGTCATTCAATGGCAAAAAAGGTTTGAGATGCAAATTAAAGTCAAGGAGAATGTGTTATCATATCATAGAGTTTCATATATCTATGAAACTGACCCTAGGTCTAGGATTCAAATCAAGGTTACAAGGGAAGTTATCCTTAGAATTGACTTTGAGAATACTTGCATAATTAAGGCTTCTAAGAAGCTTAGGAAGGTATCTAGGGAAGTTATCCCTAGTGAGTACCTAGTGTTAGAATGTATATTAAAAGCCTAGCTTTTTGTATAAATATTTATTTTGAAATGAGAATCACATTGGTCAAATATCTGTATTTAGTTAAATGCAGTTGTCCATTTAATTTATATTGTAGATAACATGGTGTGTGGTATCACACAAAAGATCATGCTATCAGTTCCTTATAAATTATAAATAGCAGCTCATAACCAAGATGGATTGGGACAAACCATTGGAATGGTTGTAGTGTAATTTGGTATTAGTTTATCTTGACTATAAAATTACACTAGTACACTATGTGTGTATTGAGCAGGACTATTTGAGGTTGATCTTTTTATACTGACTGCATAAAAGAACACAACCTCTGTTTTTATGGATGTGCGTACTCTTAATCCCAATATAATAACAATCACATATACTTAGTATTTATTTCTTTAATTTATCAATGGGTGAGATTTATTCGTTAAATCAATAGGCCCGATAAGTTGAGAAATAATATTATTTATATGATGTGTTGTTGATTATAGAAGGAAACTGTGTCCTATTTATTAGGATGATGATGTCCCCTTGAGGAGCTCATAAGGATTGTCATGTAAACCTGCATGTGGACTTAGTTCCGACATGACAATGAAGTTGAGTGATACTACTCTTGGAGCTAGATATTAATTAAGTGAGTTGTCAGTAAATCATTTAATTAATGGACATTCGATATCTTAAACACAGGGAGATTAATGCACTCATGATAAGAAGGAGCTCATAATGTAATATGAGATTGGTGCGGTAGTTCAATAATAACTCTTTAGTGGTATAAGTTATTATTGATGAACTTGAGTTGGGTGTTCAGGTCAAACACAGGAAACTTAAGCTCATCAGAAGGCCAAAACAAATTCCTCCTCTCGGTCCCTGCTGTAGCCTCTATAAAGTCTCGCATCCACCTATGTTGATTTTCCTTCCTACCCAAGTGAAGGGCCGGCCACATCCTTGCTTGGTGTCCAAGCAAGGGGCCGACCAAGCCTTGCTTGGTGCTCAAGCATGGGGCCGACCATAATAGAAGAGACAATGAAGTTTTTATTTAAAACAAAATTTTGTTAAAATTTTTCCTTTTATAGCTTTCTACAAAGGATTAAAAGAGAGATTTTAATTTTGTTAAAATCTTTCCTTTTTTGTAGATATCTACAATGATTTAAAAGAAAGATTTTAATTTTTTTTAAATCTTTTTTTTTTTAACCAACCATTATAGGAATAAAAGGAAGATTTTGTTTAAAACAAAGTTTTGTTATAATATTTCCTTTTATAGCTATTTACAATGGTTTAAAAGAGAGATTTTAATCTTTCTTTTTTTGTAACCATCCACAATAGCCAATAAAAGGAAAATTTTATTTAAAACTTTCCATTTTAGCCGCTAGCAAAGATTATAAAAGAGGAGGAGGTGCGCTCTAAAAACATAACCTAAGCTCTCTCTATTTTATTCTCTTGTGTGGCCGACCCTCTTCTATTGTTTTCTTTCTCATGAGGCCGGCGACACCTTGCTTCAATCTTTGTGGCCAGCGGTGCTTGGAGGAGAAGAAGAAAAGGTTCGGGTGCTTTGTCTTGGTAGATCGTCGCCCACACGTCGTCCAAGAGGAGGAGAGGAATACAGCAGAAGATCAAGAGATCTTTGTCTATGAAGAAAGGTACAACTAGTTCTTTATTCCGCAGCGAAACTAGTTTAGTTTTCTTTGTATGGATCCTGAAATACCAACACAAGAGGCTATCGATTTTGTGCTTCAATTGAGTTCTCTGTAGTTAAACCTAGGGTTTACTGTAAGGAGTTTAAATATTCAATTTCTTTGAAAGGCTTTATCTAGGAAGTTGTGGATGCTCCCATAACCAAGAAGGTCGAGTGCCTCGCCAACAACCTGGAAGCCAATCCTTGAAATAGATATTTAATCAACTTCTGTAATATGATTTAACTTCTGAAGAACACATGAGTTGAACTTGGATTAATAATGTTAAGTTTCGTTTGCAATCCAAGTTTAATTTTTGAAGAACACATGGGTTGATAGGAAAAGTTCTGTACTTGTATAAATTTTTGTACAGGGAAAACAGAACGGAATTCCAAGTAGCACCCAACACCTAGTATACCCAAGGAGCACCAATAGATATTGGGTTCCTAAGAATGTAATATCTTCATACTAAATAAGTTTAGAGTGTGTCAACTATAATTAGAAGGCAGTTAACCCAACTATGATGAAGTTGACACTTTAGGGCATTTTCAAGGTATTGTAACAACTTTAAAAATGAGAAGTTAAATTTTACTCTTGAAGAGTAAAAATTTGAAAATAAAATTTTAAAGTATTGAGCTTAATCAAATTGACACAAATATGATATAATTCAAAGAAATGTCAAATTGAGATTTATGGTATTTTTTAGGGAGATGGGCAACTTATGCCTATTTGAATTAGCAATTAGTTGATAATACTTAGATAAAAAAATCTAAGGAGTTTTCTTACAATTCATAAAGACTATGATTGGGTGTCCTATCATATGTCATTACATCATATATTACATTCATATTCTTTTGAAAAATATTACATGTCATATGTTATTTATGATGATATTTCTTTTGAAAGTATATATTATGATATATATCATAATCATTGTCATGAATTATTTTTAAGTCCTTGTAATTAAGAACAATGATATTAATTGACATTCTAGATAGAATGATCAAAGTTAAAATGCTTAGATAGATATGTATAATCTCTTAATTTTGGAAAAAATCCATTTTACATATCGCAAAGACCATAAGATTACTAAATGTGTATTAAAACACATTATATATAAGTGAGATATTAGGAAGATGAGCAAAACTCAAGATGTTGATTTATTACATCTATTTAAGCTTTGGTTTCATCATAACACATAGATTATGTGAAGTCTAATCATGGGGGAAGCTAATATGCAAATCATGTGCATTTAGCCCATAGATCATGGTTGAAAACTATTTTTAAAAATAATTCCATAATATTTTAGAAAACCTTGGTGAAGTCTATTTGTTGATAGAAATCACCATTAATTAGTTACATACAAAGTTAGAGTGAAACATTGAAGTTTTTAATGATAATTCTAATTTTGTATCATTCTTTGAAAATAAAATATATTTTCATAGAAAACTATTTTTTTCATGATAATATGTAACATAAGTAATATCTACATGATATTTCATGATTTTTTAAATATCGTAGAATTATTTATGAGTTTTTGAATTTCGTCTAAAATTGAATCTTAAATTTCAGATTCACTTGTTGTCAATTGATCCGGCAGTAGACCAAGGGTAGGCTGATTAAGCGAGCCGAGCATCTGGGTATGTCCGAGCGAAGCTAGAGGTAACCCATTCATGGGTTCAAGTTTCCGACGCCAGGGCAAGGAGATTGAAGAGCCGAGCGGGAGTACGCTCGGCAGAAATATGGGCGAGGGTGAAAAGGTGGCCGATCGGCTCATGCGCTCGGCCCAGGATCTGGGATATTAGCAGGAGCATGTCTGATGATTAGGCCGTACACAAAATCGCGAGATGGAGGATCTTAATGTCACATCAACGTCACATCAGGGGGAGGTGGGCGCAGTAGCAGTATGGTCTCAGGACGTTCCCCTGACAGATCCATATTCGGGCATGATCCTTCTGATAAACCCATACTTGAACATGGTCAAAGGTATGTGGTTGATTTGACCGGAGCATTCAGGTCTCCTCCAGAGGTCTATATAAGGCCTCCATTTCTTCACCGGAGGTATGCGAAATCTTAATTGGAGAACCACCTCTTTGTTATCCCTCGCCTAACTTGAGCGTCGGAGGGCCGTCGCCGGGACACCCCTCCCGGCTCGGTTCTGTTGCAGGTTCACCGGAGCATTCGAGGATTCCACAGGAAGCACCACGTGCCCAGCGTCCCTTGACTCCTGATTCGGACAGGATCAAATTGGCGCCGTCTGTGGGAACGCTCCTGCATCCGATCGGAAACAATGGATGAGGCTGGACGACAACACGTGGTGACGCTTTCAACCGAAGAACTCGAAGCTCTGGTCGAGATAAGGGCTGCCAAACTAGTGGAGCAAAGACAAAAAGCAACAGCCGAGCGGCCGGAACAACAAGCGACATCTGCGTCTGGTGGCCGAGCGGAAGCACCTCAAGCCACCGTCGCATTCCATCGGGCCCTATTTCGCACCCCTGAAGCAGCACCAGCTCGAAGAGATAGAGGCTCCTCTTCAGACGAAATGCCAAGGCGGGATGACAGAAAAGGGAAAGCCCCCCGGACGGACTCATCTCCCGAGCGGACCAACCGCCAATTTTCGGAAGCCATTCTGCGAGATCCTCTGCCCAAGCACTACGCGCCCCCTACGATCGGCGAGTATAATGGAACAACGGACCCGGATGATCATTTGGGTAAGTTTGATAATACCGCCACGCTCCACCAATACACTGATGGAGTGAAGTGCCGAGTCTTCCTTACCACGCTCTCGGGATCGGCTCAGCGGTGGTTCCGTAGGCTGCCGAACGGATCCATCACAAGCTTCAAGGACTTCCGAACGGCCTTCCTCCACCACTTCGCCGTTATCAGAAAACAAGCGTTAGCTTGTTCGCCATCAAACAAGAGCCAAAGGAATCGCTTCGAACTTACATCCAGCGATTCAACCAAGTGGCGATGGATATCCCAACAGCCACATCGGAAACGATGATGAACGCCTTCACACAAGGCCTTGTTGATGGGGACTTCTTCAGGTCGCTCATCCGAAAGCCGCCCCGAGACTATGATCACATGCTACATCGGGCCAACGAATACATAAACGTGGAAGAAGCGCAAGCCGCTCGGAAAAAAGAAGCTCCAACCGAGCGTGCACTTGTTCATGCCGAGCGGAAGCAGCACTCCGCTCAGCAACCACCTAGAGGACCAAGGGCTGAAGCAATTCGATCTTCCCACACCAGATCGCACGTACAAGAAGTGGCTGCCGCTCGGCCCAAGCCGAAGAAGAGGTGGACTCCTATGTTCTGCTCCTTCCACCAGTCAGATACGCACAACACGAGAGATTGCCGGAATCTTCCTTTCGTGACTAATCCCGTTCCCAAGAGGGTTGAACGCCGGTCTCCTCCCCGTGATAGGAGGCAAAGGGCTCAGGAAGCCGACCGGACCCGCATGGAGAGGCAACATCACCAGACGCCCGATCGACACCGATCACCCAGACAAGAGAATCGTCGGGCGTCCAGGGAACGGTCCCGACCATCCACTCGGGAGGAAGAAAACAGGAGCAATACTTCCCGGGGCGAAATCAACGTTATTGCTGGTGGGCCGACCGGAGGCGTCCGGCAGCTGCAGATCCACGCGGTCGGCTGTAGCCAAGAGCGGGCGACCGGACCAGAGATCACTTTCGGGCCCGGGGATTTAGAAGGAGTAGAAGTGCCCCATGACGACGCGTTGCTCATTAAAGCGGTAATAGCGAATTACACCATTCACCGCATATTTGTTGACACCGGGAGCTCGGTCAACATCATATTCAAGAAGGCGTTCGACCAGTTGCAAATTGATCGAGCCGAGCTGCTGCCCATGATAACCCCGCTCTACGGGTTTACGGGCAACGAAGTTCAACCGGTCGGACAAATCCGGCTGGCCACCTCACTGGGAGAGGAACCGCTCCGGAGAACCAGGACAATAAACTTCGTGGTGGTCGACTCTCCATTATCCTACAATGTCATTCTGGGACGACCGGCGCTCGGCGAATTCCGAGCGGTTGTTTCAACCTTCCACCAGAAGATAAAGTTCCCCGTGGAAGACAAAGTAGGAGAAGTGCGTGGAGATCAGCTAGCAGCTCGGCGATGCTATATAGAGATGATCCGAGCAGAAGCTTCTTCCGCTCGGAAGGCCCCCCGAATCGAGGTACACGCCATAACAGAGAAACCTCCTGCTTTAATTTATGATGAAAAGGAGGAAGTTCAGATCCATCCGACCCGATCGGAGGCCACCACTTTCATCGCCTCGGATCCGGAGGAAAAGCAGAAGGAGCTGATCAATGCCTCCGGCAAAATCATGATGTCTTTGTCGGTCGACGCATGAGTTGCGAATTTCGCCAGGCGATCTTGCATGGTGCATGTCCGGCGGACGCTCGGCGATGAAGCAGAGAAAAAGGGACTTCAGCGCCGAATACCATTATCCGGGCGGAAGTAGAAAAACTTCTAAGGGCGGCCACATACGGTAGGTTCAGGTGGTGGCGTAGTCTTGGTCTCAAGCGGGCGGCAAGTGGAGGTGCATCGACTTCGAGACTGAACAAAGCATGCCCCAAGTTTTTATCCTCTTGGATAGATCAGGTGGACTCTCGGCGAATTAATTGCATGCTTGATGCATACCAAGGGTATCATCAAGTGCTGCTAGGGAAGATCAAGAAAAGTAAGCTTAATTGCGGTACATATTGCTACAATGTGATGCCGTTCGGATTGAAGAATGCCGGGGCCACCTATCAACGCTTGATGAACAAGGTGTTCAAGGAGCAAATTGGGCGGAATCTAGAAGTTTATGTGGACGACATCCTTATCAAATCCGTTCGGGCGGCTGATCTTTTCAAAGATATGGAAGAAACCTTCCGAACACTGCGCAAATATGGAGTCAAGCTAAATCCCCAGAAATGCCTGTTCGGAGCTAAAGGAGGGCGTTTCTTGGGGTATATAGTGACTGAGCGGGGAATCGAAGCAAATCCCAACAAGGTGAAAGCCCTGCAAGACATGCCGCCCCCAAGAAATACAAGAGAAGTGCAAAGGTTGACCGGTCGGATAATTGCGTTATCCAGATTCATCTCTAGAACCGCCGATCGAAGCCTGCCCTTCTTCAAGATCCTGCGAAAAGCTACTAAGTTCCAGTGGGATGAGGAGTGTGACCAAGCATTTGAAGAGTTGAAGACATACCTAAATTCCCTGCCTATACTTGCCAAGCCGATAGGCGGGGAATCACTGTATATGTATCTGTCATCAACTGAGCATGCTGTAGGTTCAGCACTTGTGAGGGCAAGTGACGAAGAGCAGCCGGTGTATTTTCTGAGCCATATTTTGAAAGATGCTGAATCTCGCTACACCGGGCTCGAGAAGTTGGCCTTTGCATTGGTCCTACAATCATTGTCCGGACGAACAGTCCACTCGGAAGAGTCCTGTTGAATCCAGAAGCGTCCGGACGGCTTATCAAGTGGACAACAGAGTTAAGCGAATTTGATATCCAGTACCAGCCCCGCCCGGCGATTAAAGCCCAATCCTTGGCTGATTTTGTGACCGAGGTACAGAGGCCAGAACTGGAAGCTCTATGGAGGATATATGTGGATGGGTCTTCCACTCGGCTCGGAAGTGGGATTGGGATATTGCTCATCTCACCGCGAGAAGAAAAGATGCACCTATCAGTCCGGCTGGACTACAAGGCCACCAACAATGAAGCAGAGTACGAGGCTATTATAGCCGGATTACAGGCAGCACGGCATGTGGGAGCCGGTCGGGTGATTCTCTATTCCGATTCACAGTTGGCCGCTCAACAACTTTCTGGCGCCTTTGAAATCAATAGCGTTCGGCTTAAGCTCTACGCTGAAGCCTTTGAAAAACTCAAAGCTACTTTTCGAGAAGTGCTTATTCAGAAGATTCCCCGAACGGAGAACCAGGCGGCCGATGAATTAGCCAAACTCGCGAGCTCAATAACGCCGATCGCCATTCAACAGCCAATTGAAAAAACGCTGCTGGTGGCGCACGTCGATCGGATGGAAGGGCTCTCATTTCCAGACGACTGGAGGACATCCATCATGGAGTTCCTCCGTTCGGGAAAAACACCTGCCGATCGGGATGAAGCCCAGCTTCTCAGGAGGAGGGCCGGTCGGTTTACACTCATCGGAGATCAACTGTACAAGAAAGCTTTCTCGCGCCCTTTGTTGAAATGTGTGAGCTCAGAAGACTCGGCGTACATCCTTCAGGAAGTACACCAAGGATCATGCGGCGGTCATCCGGGCGGGCGCTCGTTAGCCAAGAAGATCCTCTTGGCCGGGTACTTTTGGCCAACATTACAAGCAGACGCCGCTCGGACAGTATCTATCTGCCTTTCATGCCAGAAGTATCACAACTTCTCCCACCGACCGGCAGAGGAGATGAAGGCATCAACCATCTCATGTCCGTTCGATCAGTGGGGAATGGATATTGTAGGTCCATTGCCGATGGCGACCGGGCAGAGGAAATTTTTACTAGTGGCGGTAGATTACTTCTCCAAGTGGGTGGAGGCCGAGCCGCTCGCAAAGATTACGGAACAAATGGTGAAAAAATTCATCTGGCAACACATCATTTGTCGGTTCGGCATCCCTCGCCGACTAGTGTCTGACAACGGGCGGCAGTTCACAGGGAAAATGTTAGAAGATTGGTGCAATAGCTACGGCATTGAGCAACATTTCACATCCGTGGCCTATCCTCAGAGCAATGGTCAAGCTGAAGTCGCCAACCGGGAAATCCTTCGTATTCTGCGCGCTCGGCTCGATCATTTGGGAGGAAGTTGGCCAGATGAAGTGCCGAGCGTCTTGTGGGCCATCCGGACGACGCCAAAGAAGGGACGGAGTCACACCGTTCCATTTGGTGAGGCCGCCATCCCGGTTGAAGTCGGCGTTGAATCCGCTCGAATCCAATGCTATGATGAGGGCAACGCCGAGCTGAGAAACATGGAGCTGGATTTGGTCGAAGAGGAAAGGGCAAAGGCGTCAGTTCGGCTGATGGCATATCGCCAGAGGATGAAACAAAACTACAACCGACGCGTCATTCCCAGATCATTCCAAGTCGGCGATCTTGTCTGGAAAAAGGTCAAGCCGGTCGGCGAAGTCGGTAAGCTGGAGGCTCCATGGGCAGGTCCTTTCAAAATCATCGAAAAGCTCCGCTCGGGCGCGTATTACCTGGAGGATGAAGGCGGTCGACAACTAGATAGGCCGTGGAGCGCGAACCACCTCCAGCCTTACCGGGCGGGGTGAAAGGGGTATCACTGTAAACCACCACGTGTACATTTTTCGACTGATTATTGAAAATGCAGAAATGAAAAGTCAGAGCAAAAATAAGACCAGATCATCAAGACTCGAAGACCCCGAGCCGTTTGGCCGGGCTGCGTATGGGAGACGAGCTACACGCTTGAAATCTGAGACCTCAACCATTCGGTTAGGTCAAGATTATCGTAAATATCCTCGAGCCGTTCGGCCGGGGAGGGTATCACGAAGACCCCGAGCCGTTCGGACGGGCTGCATACTATTATGGCAGGATGAGAAACCAAAACCCTGCGCTGTTCAGGATGATAGAGGGAGGTTATTGCCTAGGAGCAAAGGCCTGAGCCGCTCGGCCAGGTACATTATAGCCGAGACTACCTCGGGGAGGATTATATCCGAGCCAGGCGCTCGATGTGAAGGCCCGAGCCGTTCGGCCGGGTATATGGTTATCCGAGCCAAGCGCTCGATGTGAGGCGTCCGGCCGGGTATATGGTATCCGAGCCCAGCGCTCGATGTGAAGGCCCGAGCCGTTCGGCCGGGTATATATCTCACTTGGAGACCGACGAGCACCGTCGTTAAAAATCGAGAGTCGGACCGGCGACTATAAACCTCCGGGCGATCGACCAAGAGTCGGGACGCAGTCGGACCGGCGACTATAAACCTCCGGGCGATCGACCAAGAGTCGGGACGCAGTCGGCCGGGCGTCTATAAACCTCGCGATCGACGTCAAGAGTCTGGATCGGACCGGCGACTATAAACCTCAGGCGATCGACCAAGAGTCGGGACGCGATCGGACCGGCGACTATAAACCTCGCGACCCGAAGAGTCGAGCGTCGGACCGGCGACTATAAACCTCCGGCCAGAAGACGTCGATCGGCCGGCGACTATAAACCTCCGGGCGATCGACCAAGAGTCGGGACGCAATCGGACCGCGACTATAAACCTCCGGCGATCGACCAAGAGTCGGGACGCATGAACCGGCGACTATAAACCTCCGGCGAGACCAAGAGTCGGATCGGACCGGCGACTATAAACCCCGGGCGATCGACCAAGAGTCGGGACGCAATCGGACCGGCGACTATAAACCTCCGGGCGATCGACCAAGAGTCGGGACGCAGTCGGACCGGCGACTATAAACCTCCGGGCGATCGACCAAGAGTCGGGACGCAGTCGGACCGGCGACTATAAACCTCCGGGCGATCGACCAAGAGTCGGGACGCAGTCGGACCGGCGACTATAAACCTCCGGGCGATCGACCAAGAGTCGGGACGCAGTCGGACCGGCGACTATAAACCTCCGGGCGATCGACCAAGAGTCGGGACGCAGTCGGACCGGCGACTATAAACCTCCGGGCGATCGACCAAGAGTCGGGACGCAGTCGGACCGGCGACTATAAACCTCCCGAGCTGAAGATCTCTGCACGGACCAACCTAATATGTCCTATCTCCCCCGTTCGGGGTCGAGTAATCACCAAAGGCCCCCGAGCCGATCGGCCGGGTTTGAATTAGTCCTCAGGGTCGTCTAGCCCAGACGTTAAACCGTAGAGTCGAACCTGCGACAATAAAAACTCCAGCTGGAAGATCGTCTAGCCCAGACGTTAAACCGCCGAGCCACGCCGAACGGCTATAAAAACCGCGCCGACGAGCACCGTCGTTAAAAATCGAGAGCCGCGCCGACCGGCTAAAAAAAAAAAAAAAAAAAACCGAGCTGACGATGGGAAGACCCCGTGCCGCTCGACCGGGAGTATGTGGACCGAGCCAAACGCTCGATGGGAAGACCCCGTGCCGTCGGGAGTGTAGTCTCACTTGAGACCGACAAACTGTCGTTAAACATCGAGAGCCTCTCCGACCGGCCATCAGTTTGCCAACACTTGGCATTCGCTGAATGCGAGCAGTATGAATCCTCTAAGCGATTTAAACGAGTAGAGCTTAACTGATTCTACGAACAAGCACCAAAAATACAAAGGCAATAAAGGGTAAACAATTTTAACAAAGGCAGTTGCGCCGAGCGGCAATTACAAAAATTTTACATCCGCCAAGCGGATGAAATACAAAGAGTGCTTGAATGAAGCACATCACTCCGGATCCTCAAAATTAAAGAAAGCATCGGGGATATCGTCAAGCATGGCCGTCAGGTCGGAGGCGGGAATATGCATGCCTTCAGGAAGGTGGCCGCTCTTCTTCAGATACGCCACGGTGACCTTGACCGCCTCGGCAAAAGTAGAAGAGACGTGGCCACCAAACTTTACGCCAAACCTCTCCGACTGAAGGTATTCTTGGCACGCTGCAGCCAGGCGACTCGGTTCTTCCTCCTTATATTTTTTTAGGACCGCCCGGGAGCCAGTTAAAGAATCTTGGAGGGCCTTCAAGTTTGCCTCAGCCTTTGTGCGTTCGGCCGAACGGACCTCCTGTTCGGCGTTCAGCTGGGCCTCCAGATCCTTGGATTGCTGACCTAGCGCACGGACATCCACTTTCATTTTGTCCAGGTCAGCGATCGCCTGCCTCTTCCGGCTACCAGCGCGCTTCACCTCTTTGTCGCGCTTCTTCACCAAGGCCTCTAGCCTGGCCACCTCATTAGCCAGGTCGGCAGCCTTTTTCTGTTCGGCCTCGAGGATTTGTTTCTCCCGCTCGGCCGTGGAACCTTCCGACACTTGAAGTTTTTCCAGAAGGCCCTCTAACTCGGCTAGCCGACGGCTAGTGGCAATTTGTTCAGCCCAGCGCTGTAAGGGAAATAATAATATCAGGAATCAAACAATAGCATGACACGGGAATGAAGATGGGTTTACCTGAGTCGCCTGCTGCATATTATTATCGCCGAGCTGCTTGGGCGTCATGAGGGCCGCCTGAATCTGGGCGTCCTCGAAGAGCTTGGCGAGCGGACCCGTCAAGGTTATTTCGTGGACAGGGCTCGACGGCCGATCGGCGGATAGCAAATATTCCTCCGATGGGAATCGGAGGGTGGTCTTGATGGTTGGATGGCCGGACGCCGCTTCTGCAGCTGCAGTAGCCTGGCCCGAAGACTCCCCTATAGTGGAAGTTTCGCCGAACCGTCGCAGGCGACGACGAGTCCGGGGAGGAGAACCGGAAAGCTGTGCCGATTGCGAAGCCATAGGGGTCCCGATCTGCGATGGAGTCCGGTCAGGCGAAGTAACGCCGATCGGCGCCTGTGGTTCTTCCTCTCGGGTCGGCGGAGGGTTCGGGTCTCGTCGGCGTTTTCGCCGAACCTCCAATGGGGGATCCTCGACATGCGGAACGCCTAGCTCGGCGGGAGCCGAGGAAACAGGATCAATTTCCGCTTCAACCTCCGTTGAAGCGGATGGGTCAACTTCTGTTTCAGGAGCAGACTGTGCCCCCCCCCTCTCCAGTATCTGCCGGGCGGCTAGGGATGAGACCCCGCTCGGCGAGCTCCTTTTTGGTGGCCGCTTCAATCTCATTGGACTTCAGTTTCAAATGAGCAGTAGCCTTAGAGCGCCACATGACTTCAGCTGCAGGGGAAAAAATTAAAATCAGTTAGACAAAAAAGGCGAAGGGAATGAAGAATCCTTACCCATGCGGTATGGGAGATTGGCCCGAACGGGAGACAACCCAAAAATGTACAAGACCCCTTTGAGCAGCAGCTGGTCGATTTTGTACCGTTGACCAGATAACCAGTTGGCCGCATGAAGGTAGGCCGGGTTGCTTCTGAATTTGCCGAGCTCTGGCTGGGTCGGCACAGCAGTTTGCCATTTGGTTCGGAATGCTGGCCGCTCGGGAAGTCGAATATAAAAGAAAAACTCCTTCCAATGCTTGTTGGAGGTCGGCATGTTATCAAAAAACTTAAAGCCTATTCTGCTTTGGAAGATAAAAGTGCCCGGTTCTGATTGTTTGGGGTAGAAGAAGAAATGGAATATCTTAGGGTCGAGAGGAATGCTGTGCAACTTAAAGAGGACGACCATCCCGCTCAGCAACCTAAAGGAATTCGGCACAAGCTGGCCGAGCGGGATGCGGAAGTAGTTACAAACTTCCAAAATGAAGGAATGAGTGGGAAATCTGAGGCCGCCCTGGAATTGGTCCAAAAAGAAACAAATAGAGCCGGTCGGCGGGTCATGTGGCCGATCGGTCGGGTCGGCTATGATTATTTCGTGGTCATCAGGAAGCTCATATGTCCGAACGAGGCGCCGGGCGTGCTCCTCATCAAATCGGCTCTCCATGGTCAAGTACCAAGGGCCCAGAACTCTACCAGCGGGTTCGGAGGAGCTTGCCATCTCAGAAAGGCGAAAGAATGGCGAGAAATTGAAGAAAGGGGAAGGAAAGGGGCGAAAAGAGCAGGAAAAACCTAATAAGTGAAGGTAGAGGACTCACGGGGAAGGAAAGAGGTCGGAAGAATCGCCGATGAGGGGATCGCCGCCTAAACCCGGACACTAGATCGCCGGAGGTCGCAGCAAGGGAATGGAACAGGAGGCAACACGCGAGCCAGCGTGCGGCAAAGGAAGGAGAAGGAGGCTTTATACTGCCAAGGCAAGTCAGCCTCCACCGTCCGATCCAGGTCACGAGAAACGGGGACGCCATCGGGCCGTCCATTTCAAACGGGCGCATCCCATCGTAAGTGACGTCGCCGCCACACAAGGATCGACACGTGGCGCTCTGTCACCAAGTGCAATTAATGCGCGTCATACCGCGCATGCTGTGACTTAATGAGAAAGATTTGCGCGATTTTCGGGAGATTCAGGCGAATAGACATTTATCTGGAACGACAAAGCATCTCAATTGAATAGCCGAACGGCCTAACCTGGCACAAGGACCGAACGGCTCAAAGAATATTATAGGCGACGACCGCCCGCTCGGACATGCAGTCCAGTCAGTCGGACTTACTGCCTCCTTCGACTAGACTTGAAGGGAAGGCAAGTGATCCGGCAGTAGACCAAGGGTAGGCTGATTAAGCGAGCCGAGCATCTGGGTATGTCCGAGCGAAGCTAGAGGTAACCCATTCATGGGTTCAAGTTTCCGACGCCAGGGCAAGGAGATTGAAGAGCCGAGCGGGAGTACGCTCGGCAGAAATATGGGCGAGGGTGAAAAGGTGGCCGATCGGCTCATGCGCTCGGCCCAGGATCTGGGATATTAGCAGGAGCATGTCTGATGATTAGGCCGTACACAAAATCGCGAGATGGAGGATCTTAATGTCACATCAACGTCACATCAGGGGGAGGTGGGCGCAGTAGCAGTATGGTCTCAGGACGTTCCCCTGACAGATCCATATTCGGGCATGATCCTTCTGATAAACCCATACTTGAACATGGTCAAAGGTATGTGGTTGATTTGACCGGAGCATTCAGGTCTCCTCCAGAGGTCTATATAAGGCCTCCATTTCTTCACCGGAGGTATGCGAAATCTTAATTGGAGAACCACCTCTTTGTTATCCCTCGCCTAACTTGAGCGTCGGAGGGCCGTCGCCGGGACACCCCTCCCGGCTCGGTTCTGTTGCAGGTTCACCGGAGCATTCGAGGATTCCACAGGAAGCACCACGTGCCCAGCGTCCCTTGACTCCTGATTCGGACAGGATCATCAATCAATTGGGCATGCAGTAATCGATTGATAGCTCACACCAATCGATTAACAAAGGCGAAAATCGATTGGTAACTGAAACCAATCGATTGGTTGTGATTGATTTTGACTGAAATAGATTTATCTAGATTGATTAAGCCACATTTAGGTTATTTAATTATTCCTAATCCTATGAAATGCTTGGACAAGTATTTGAGGATATTTTCTTGATGAAAATGAGAAAGAATGGTTAAAGGGGGGGACTAATTTAGAGTTAAGGATGAGGTTTAGATTTAATGTGACTTCAATTTAGAGATTTCCTAAAGGTTTAGAAACTCAAAATCATTGTTAGTACAATGATAAAAGTTGGAGCATGAGGGAGAGGTAACATTTAAAGGCATGATTTGGATATAAAAGGATGATGGTTGAATGCTCAAGGTGGAGTATTAGATACAATGAAAGGTATGAGTCTTTCATTATGATGTTTGGAGATTAAGAGGAATGAATCTTGGGAGAAAATTTTTGATGTGTGTTAAAGGGAGAAAATTTAGGGTTTAAGTTAGGAATAAACTCTCATTCATGCTTTGGCATGAGATAAAAAAGGAAGTTGGGCTCATATGTGTTAGCATTAGAGCTGTCAATTTAGCTTGAGCCTGTTGGGTTGGCCCGTCACACCAAATAATTTAAGCAGGTTGGATTAGAATTTTATCAACCCAAGCATACCGCGGGCCAACTCGCTAGGCCTGCGACTTGCATAGTGATGCCCACGATGGGTTTGGGTTGGCCCGCGAGTTGAGAAACACATGTAAGCTAAGTTTTATATCAATTTATTATCTTTCTTTGTTATAATTTTAAAATTAAAACAGTACTTTCCATCACACGTGTACTTTTTTTTGTCCATTTATATTCAAATATCTATTTTTAGATATATTTATTAATGAAATCTTTCCAAAGTAAAATGTTAAAGATATTATTTTTTTAAGTTTTAAAAAAAAATTAATGGGCTCGCGAGTTGGCCAACCAAACCCACAACCTGCCTTGGCTTGGGTTGGGTTAGGGATTTTCTAACCCGCCAAGATGACTAGTCGACTCGTCTCGCCCCGCCACGAGTTGACCCACCCCGCCACGGGTTGACCCGTCTGACCGCTCTAGTTAGCTTAACTTAAACATATTGTCAAACATCAAAAAGACCAATGTTGACTAGTATGACTAAGCTCGGGTTGGTCCGAGCTTAAATTTTAATGTTTGACAATGTGTGAGAGAGAAGTCAAGTAGGTCAAGAGATGACTAGATACTTAACTGAAAATTCCTAACTGAGGTTAAGCAAGTAAAGTCTTAGCTGAGGTTAGGTAAAGGAAATCTTTAATTGGAGGTTAGACAACGGAGGTTAGACAAGGGAAAGCCCTAACTCGAAGTTAGGTAATGGAAAGTACTAACTAGAGGTTAGGCAAGGGAAGTCCTAGCTGAGATTAGACAAGGGAAAACTCTAACTAGAGGTTAGGCAACAGAAAGTCCTAACTGAGGTTAGGCAAGGGAAAATTCTAACTAAAGGTTAGGCAAGGGTGAGAAGTCTACCGAGTGACAAGTCCTAATTGGAGGTTATGCAAGGAAAATCCAATGGAAAGGTTGGCAAGAGAAAAATACAAATAGGTTAAGGAGGACTGGATATTTGGTGAGAAAGTCCAAGTGGATCAAAAGTTATCAGACACTTGATGATCGAAAGTCTAATGGAAAGGTGGTATGGAAAAGTCCAAGTGGTCAAGTAGGATCAGACAGTTGGTGAAGAAGTCCTAACAGGTCAAGGTTGACTGGATGTTAGGCAATGGGAAATCCCAATAGGTCACGAATGACTGAATGTTAGACAACAAAAATTCTGGTAAGTTGAGGTCAACCAGATATTAGAAAGACGTGATTTCAGTCTTGAAAAGGCTGAAATTTGGATTAACATTCAATTGGTGGGATTCACCAATCGATTGGCAAATCCTAAACCTGGAAGTTTGGTTGCTACTCTAATCAATTGAGTAGAGCTAATCGATTGGCAAGGATCGCTAATCAATTGAGAGAGTGTTTCATGAAAAATAGGATCCGAAATCGATTGGAGTAATCAATTAGGTTACTTTTCTTTGCAAACAAAAAGGTTCTAAATCGATTGAGGCAATCGATTGATGCTTCACTAATTGATTGGGTTAATCAATTATGGTCTTTTTCGCGAGAGAATAGAAAGTGGGGGAATCAATTGACTATCGATTAGCAATTTTTGCTCTTACGAATAGAAGCTTCAAAATCTATTGACTTAATCGATTAGAAGCTGCTAATCGATTGATATGACTGACCAATTGATTAGACATATGAAAAAGAGTTGTTTTGTAGGCTTTGAATGATCAATCTAACGCGACAATCAATTTGAGGTAAGACCAATCGATTAGGAAGCATAACTTAAGCCTAGAAAAAGGGTTTTCGCAAAGGTTTGAAGCACGAAAAAATAACACCAGTTCTTGCGAGTTGGGGAGAAAATATATTGCTACATTTCCAACCACCAAGAGACATTTCCTAAAAATATGAGATCAAGTAAGCAAGGTTATTCATTATAAAATTGTTTTTGATTGTATTTGCTTGTATATTTTGTATTTTTTATTGTATTCTTGTGCTTAAGCTTGTATGAGATTTTTCCACCTTCGAAAAGTTTTCAAGGAGTTATTCATAGTAGAGTTATGAGTGTGAGGAGCAGACCCTTGGATTAGTCACTTCAAGGAAGTGGAAACCAAGTATAATCTAAGTGTCATTGTGAAGATTCTTCATTTCGAGTTTCCGCTGCAAATCAAGTTCGAAGAAACGAAGTAAGCGATTCATCCCCTAGTTCATACATATCCTAACAAAAATTTGATTACATTCCCAACAATCTGAACTAAAATAATGAAATGGATGTAAATGATAAAAATTAACCTAAATTATGTTAGGGTCGTTTGGTGCTAGAGAGGGGGGGGGGGGGGTTGAATAGCTTGTCGCGCTTGTTGATGTGCTTCTTCGATGATGTTTTATAGCAGATAGTCTTCACAACAAGCTAAAAATGCTAACAATAGGATTTACTTGGTATTCACCTCAAGAAAAGATGACTAATCCAAAGATCCACACGCGACACACACTTCACTAATGAAAACACTCCTTTACGGTAACTACCGAAGGTGGAGAAGCCTTACACAAACTCTCAATACAACAAGAAAAGAAAAACAAGCTTCTCGTTATGGAACGCCTCTTGACCTTGGAAGTGCAGCAACACTTTACTCCAAGAAAGCATCAAGAACTGCCGTGGATAGCTGAGAGTGATCGTGAGAAGTGGAGAGGAAGATCTGCGGAGAAGGACGCTCGCCAACGACTTTATCCTGCGCAACGATCGCCTCCCAATTGATCGACTGATCGATTGGGGAGGTTGAATCGATCGGCTGATCGATTCAGCCTTCTTTTGTGCTTTCTGGAAAGCGCCTGAATCGATTAACCGAACAACTTAGGCTTTCTCGCGATCGCACGAGAAAACCCAACCCCCAATTGATCAGTCGATCGATTGGCCAGCCGATCGATTGGAGGTGCCCAATCGATCGACTGATCGATTGGGAAGCGTTCTGTGCTTGTGATAAATGCTCTCAATCCATCGGCCGATCGATTGGGTCGCTGCTTGTCGCAGCACAGTGCCAATCGATCGGCTAATCGATTGAACCACTGTTCAATCGATCTGTTGATTGATTGCCCCCCCCCCCTTGACTTGCTTAAACCAAGTCTAGGGTCCCCAAATCCAACATCACGTCAACTGTGACATGTTGGAACCTCATGCCTAGTATCCGATCAATCTTGACCTGCTAGGACTCCTTCACCAAGTGTCCGGTCAATTCCTTTGATCCACTTGGACTTTTCTTCTCGTGTCAAGTGTCCGGTCAACCTTGACCCACTTGGACTTTCCACCAGATGTATGGTCACCCTTGACCCATCTGGATTTCCTCGTGCCAAGTATCCGGTCAATCCTTTGACCTACTTGGGCTTCCGCCAGATGCCCGATCACCCTTGACCCATCTGGATTTTCTCGTGCCAAGTATCCAGTCAATCCTTTGACTTACTTAGACTTCCCAACACCAGGTGTCTGGTCAACCTTGACCCACTTGAATTTCTACGTGCCAAGTATCCGGTCAATCCTTTGACCTACTTGGACTTTTCAACACCAGGTGTCTGGTCAACTTTGACCCACCTGGATTTCTACGTGCCTGGTTTTACTCACCAGGGCTTTCACCTAGCTTCACTCACTAGAATTTTCACCTGGCTTCACTCACCAGGATTTTCACCTAACTTCACTTACTACGATTTTCACCTGGCTTCATTCACCAGGATTTTCTTCTGCCCGGCTTCACTCACCAGGGTTTTCCATCTGCCTGGCTTCACTCACCAGGACTTCCAACTGCCTAACATCCAATTAAGACTTTCCCAGTCAAGTATCCGGTCAACCTTGACCTACTTGACTCTTCTTCACATCAAACTGGTCAAATCCTGACTAGAGGAGAATTGCATCAGTAATCTCCCCAATTGGACGATTGCACCTGCAATCTTCACGTATTGTCAAACATCAAAACCTAAACATCAAGACTCAGACTTGAATCAGCTTAAGCCTAGTCAACCTGGTCAACCTTGACTCAGGGGATATTGCACCAACAATTTTTCCTTTTTTGATGTTTGACAATGCCTTTAAGTTAGGCTAATCCATAGTCTCAACTTCTTCCTTATGCCAAAACATGAATGAGGGGTTCCTTCATTCTCTCCCTTTCTTAGAGGGCAAGCTCTCTCTTAAGGTAATGAAGGCATAGTATAGACTTTGCATTCTCCCCCTAACTTTCCTAGAGGGGCAAAGGCCTAACCTTAACCCTACATTCTCTCCCTATTTGCACACATCAAAAACTCTTCCCCTGAAGAGTTACCCAACGTTGTTTACAATTGCACATGTTGTTCACAACACCACAATGGAGGTCTCATACCCTTCATTGTATCCAATACTCACCCTTGAGTATACACAACTAAACAATAGAGATATCTACTCGTCATTGTGTTTAAATGTCCAACCTTGAGCATTTACGCTAAGGAATGTTAACCATCTTCCAAGGTGTATGAAAAATTAATTTTCATGTCCTTAAAGAGTAACTCCCCCTAAAGATATGCTCATAACTTCTGTCATTGCACCAACAATGACTTGGAATCCCTAAACCTTTAGGAAACACAAAATTTGAAGTTCTTAGGTTCAAAAATTCAATATTGAAACCAAACCTCAACCTAAACTTCAACTTAGTCTTCCCAAACCACTCCATTTTTGCTTTCAGCATGAAAGCTCCCCCCTAAATGTGTACAAAAATATTCCAAGGAGTTAGGAATGGTTACCTAGACTAAAAATGGTTTAAAACATTGAAATTAGGCTTTTCCAGCCAAAATCAGCATTCCCAATCGATTGAAGTTGGGTCTCAATCGATTGAAACCATTTCAATCGATCGCCTGATCGATTCCGCGAGCTTTTGTTCACGAAAATTACCTCTGAATTGATCCACTGATCGATCCAGGCAAGTTGAATCGATTGGCTGATCGATCCAGCGAGGCTCTGCTCGCGAAGACACGCAACTCAATCGATCGACTGCTTCCCAATCGATCGACTAATCAATTAGGTTTTTGAAATTCTAAAATCCAATTTCAGCTGAATTTCAGAAATGCCCTAAAAATTCTATAAAATTTTAAAAATCATGAAAACTCTTGTAGACACTATTTAGGATATATACTATTATGAAAAACATTTTTCTAAGAAAATACATCTTATTTTCAAAGATTGACATAAAATTGGAAACTTGTAAAAACTTCAATGTTTCTTCCAAGTTCGTATTTAAAATATAGTCTTCACCAAGGTTTTTCAAAGTATATTTAAAATATTTTTCAAAACTAATTTCCAAACATGTTTTTTGGGCTCAATGCACATGACTTGTACATTAGCTTTCCCAATGATTGGAGTACACATAACTATGTGTTTTGATGAACTCAAGCCTCAAATGGATGCACTAAATTAACATCTTGAGTCTTTTCATCATCCTAACATATCACTTGTATCTAATGTGTATTAAAACACATACAAGTCACCTTATGTTCCTTTGTGAGATGTAGATTTGATTTTACCCTAAACTGGGGATCATGCACATCTATCTAGGCATTTTAGAGATTATGAACATCCGTCTCGGATGTCACTTGTTAGTAAATGTCATTGTCCTTAATTTCAAGGAAATTAAAATAATGCATGATGAGTTATGACATACATCAAAAAGAAATAATTTTTCAAAAGAAATTACACTTTGTTGGTGCAGCGGAGACCCGCAAGAGGGGGGTGAATTACTGTAAATAAAAATGAAACTACCCTCCTCGAATTTCAACTCAGAATAAATGCAGTAGTAAAATAATAAAGACAGAAAATAAAAGCAGAAACAGAAGTTTAACCTGGTTACAACCAAGAGGGTTGTTAATCCAGGGCAGTGAAAAGCGCACTAAGAAAATTCTCCTTCTCTGAAGGCGGAGAAGCCTTTTACACTCTAATTGCTCAGAACTACTGCTAGGAATTGCTTATGGATTGATTGCTTGAGTTGTTGTTGAATTCCTAGCTCCAGGGGCCTTTTTATAGCTCCTAGAAAGTCTATCCCGAGGGTCCAAGGCGCCTCCAACAAGGTTCAAGGCGCCTCCAGCTCGGTCAGCGGATAAAATTTTATCCGCACGCAAACGGTCAAAACTGACCTGTTGAGGGCGCCTTCAACAGGGTTGAAGGCGCCTTCAAGGGCGCCTCCAATCCTGCTGGAGGCGCCTCCAAGCTGGTAGCCTAATTTCCAGCTTGGTTTCTTCAGCTTTCGACGCTCCGTTCTTTTGGGTGATTGCGGCCAACCGGAATAGGGCTCACCCGAACCCAATTCCCGGCCTTCTCCTCGAGCAGCCTTCCATCCCGGCTTAACGTCCCTCGAACGCCGCACACGCTCTTCACGCCCACCGGAGTACTCTTCCGCAGCTCTCTCGTCCTTCAGACGCACCGAGCCCGTCGGCTCTCTTCCCGTGTCGTCCTTCTCGCTAGCTGCGTCTTCCGCTCGACTTCCTGTGTTCCTAAGCTCCTGCACACTCAGACACAGGGATCAAACACAGCAGGACATAACCAACTTGGTTGATCACATCAAAACTACCACGGGGTCCAACACACTATTGTTACATGATGTATGTATGACATGTCATGGTATTTTTTTTATATTTTTCTTAGTAAAAATGAATGCACACATGATGTCATGACATATGATGGGCAAACAAGCATGTCACATTAGTATAAATAAAATATACCTAGATTACCTATCTAAGTATCCTTAAACCTTAGTTAACTTAAAATTAAATCCTAAATTGCCCCCTTCTTCTCAAGGAAATGTCAAACTCCCAATTTTGACATTTCTTTTGCTTTTCTTAATTTTGTACCAATTTAAATTAAGCATAATTCATCAAGGTTTGGCATACTTTACTCTTTCAAAGAGTAATCAATTTAAAATAAGGCTTAAATCTTGCCCTTAACTCCTTAAGAAAATACCAAAATCACAACTTGACATTTTTTTCACTCTTGATTTGTTGTGCCAATTAAAATTACATCAAATTTCTCAAATTAGGGTACATTTTACTCTTACAAAGAGTAAATCAATAATCCACTTCATTTTCAAAGGTTAATAATAACCTTAAAAATGTTCTCTGAGTGCCAACTTCATCAAGGTTGGATTAACTATCCTTCCAATTAGAGTTGGCACTCTCTAACCCATCTAAGGGGTAGAGAAAATGCTCCTAGGAACCCAAAATCTATTGGTGCTCCTTGGATGCTCTAGGTACTCACTGAGGATAACCTCCCTAGTTACCTTCCTAGGCTTCTTAGAAGTCTTGGTCACCTCCTCTAGGTTAACTCTAGGGATTGCTTCCCTTGTGACCTTCTTAGTGACTTGTTTAGACTTCTTAGAAGTCTTAGTCATATTTGTCATTGCAAAGATACTCCTAGGGATAACTTCCCTTGTATCCTTAACTTGACCCCTAGACCTAGAGTTAATTCCATAACTATATGGAATCCTATGGTAAGAAATCACATCCTTCTTAGCATTAGGTTTGTATCCTAAACATCTATGACCATTGGATGACTTTTGTACTCCCAGACCTAGGTTATGCTTATTTTGTCCTTTTAGGATATCTTCCATCCTTTTTAGGGTCTTTTCAATTTTATCAAGCCTTGACCTCAAGACTTGATTTTCTTTCCATAAATTCCTAGATTTTGGTTTTTCATTTAGTCCTTGAGAATTTTTATTTCTAGGCTTATAACTACGATTCTTAGTGTTCTTGCCTAGTTTATCTACCTTCCTAATTTTAGGTGAGGTAGTCTTAGTATGAAAAGCCACATGATTTTCATTAATTCTATCATGCCTCATATTTTTATGGTAAATAGCATTAAAATGATATAAACTAGAATTAGCATGCTCTTTACCATTTCTAAGAGGCATTGCATCAATAAATGTTACCTTGGGTTTGCTCTTAAGAGCTCCCCCTTGACATATGTTTCCTCTTTTGGGCTTGACCGACTTCTTCCCCTTTGGACATTAGCTTCGGTAATGTCCTTTTTTATTACACAAGAAGCACACTATGTGCTCCTTGCTCTTCTTTGTTGTGGGGACGGTCTCCTTAGACTTCTCCTTGCCCCTAAGTGCCACTTGACCATTTTTCTTGGCCAATTTTGGACACTTACTCTTGTAGTGGCCATGTTCCCTATACTCAAAACATATAATATGATTTTTATTTTTAATTGAACTAATTATACCTTCATATGTAAGGATGACACTCAATCCTCCATTTGATTCTTCATGACTTTTGGAGGTTGCATCATCTTCTTCTTCTCTTGACCCGGAAGTAGAAGCTTCTCCTTCTTCTCGATCCGGTGTCAACGAAGGTCGCTCCCCCTCAATCCTCGAGGTGGAGGCCTCTTCATCTTCATCTTCTACATGGAACAAAGAGTATGCTTCCTCTTTGCCATTCTCGTTGCATTCCTTTGAAGATGAGGTTTCTTGGACTTCTTCTTTGGGTGTTGAGCATCTCTCAACTTCCGAGTCATCTTCTTTTTTCCTTTTGGTATTGATCCAATGAATCACCCTCTTTTGATTCTTCTTGGTTTGGTATAGTGGAGGGTTCTTCATGAAGCTTGACCAATTTATTCCAAAACTCCTTGGCACCCTTGAATTCTCCAATTTTCTCCAAGATGTTGCTTGGCAATAGATTGACCAACAACTTGGTCACTTTATCATTGGCCTCACATCTTTGGATTTGCTCTTGTCTACACTTGCTCCTCTTGAGAATTTTGCCTTTTGAATTTGTTGGAGCTTTAAAGTCTTCTATTAGAGCAAATCATTGCTCTATCTCCATCATAAGAACATTTTTGATCCTTGATTTCCAAGAATCGAAGCTTGTGAATACGAACGGTGGAGGCACCCTCGTGTCGAATTCGAATTCCATTTGAAGTTGAGCCTTGATGAACTCTTTGACTTGATGAATTTTGGTGCTTCAACTTCTTCACCCTCTAGCCTTGTTGCCCCTTCCGGCGATGATTCCGGTAAAGAGCGACTTCACTCTGATACCACTTGTTAGGGTCGTTTGGTGCTAAAGGGGGGGGGATGAATAACTCGTCGCGCTTGTTGAGTGCTTCTTTGATGATGTTTTGCAGTGGATAGTCTTCACAACAAGCTAACAATGCTAACAATAGAATTTACTTGATATCCACTTCAAGAAGAGGTGAGTAATCTAAGGATCCACACGCGACACACACCCCACTAATGAAAACACTCCTTTACGATAACTACCGAAGGCGGAGATGCCTTACACAAACTCTCAATACAACAAGAAAAGAAAAACAAGCTTCTACAATACAAATCTTACCATATTTACAAAACCTTAGCTTGCTTCTTCTCCTTGTGGAACGCCTCTTGACCTTGGAAGTGCAGCGACACTTTGCTCCAAGAAAGCTTCAAGAACTAGCGTGGACAGCTGAGAGTGATCGTGAGAAGTGGAGAGGAAGATCTGCGAAGAAGGGCGCTCGACAACGGCTTTATCCTGTGCAACGGTCGCCTCCCAATCGATCGACTGATCGATTGGGAGGTTGAATCGATCGGCTGATCGATTCAGCCTTCTTCTGTGCTTTCTGGAAAGCGCCTCAATCGATCGACCGATTGATTCAGGCTTTCTCGCGATCGCGCGAGAAAACCCAGCCCCCTATCGATTGGCCGATCGATTAGAGGTGCCCAATTGATCGGCTAATCGATTAGGAGACGTTCTGTGCCTGTGACAAAGGCTCCCAATCGATCGACCGATTGATTGGGTCGTTGCTTATCGCAACACAGTGCCAATAGATTAGCTGATCGATTGAACTACTGTTCAATCGATTGGTTGATCGATTGGCCTCCCCTTGACTTGCTTAAACCAAGTCTAGGGTCCCTAAATCCAACATCCGGTCAATCGTGACCTATTGGAACCTCATGCCTAGCATTCGGTCAACCTTGACCTGCTAGGACTCCTTCACCAAGTGTCCGGTCAATCCCTTTGATCCACTTGGACTTTTCTCCTCGCGTCAAGTGTCCGGTCAACCTTGACCCACTTGGACTCCCATCAGATGTCTGGTCACCCTTGATCCATCTGGATTTCCTCATGCCAAGTATCCGGTCAATCCTTTGACCTACTTGGGCTTCCACCAAATGTTCGGTTACTCTTGACCCATCTGGATTTCCTTATGCCAAGTATCCAGTCAATCCTTTGACCTACTTAGACTTCCCAATACCAAGTGTCTGGTCAACCTTGACCCACCTGGATTTCCACGTGTCAAGTATCCGGTCAATCCTTTGACCTACTTGGACTTCCCAACACCAGGTGTCTGGTCAACCTTGACCCACTTGGATTTCCACGTGCCTGGTTTCACTCACCAGGACTTTCACCTAGCTTCACTCACTAGGATTTTCACCTAGCTTCACTTAGTAGGATTTTCCCACTGCCCGACTTTACTCACCGGAACTTTCACCTGCCTGGTTTCACTCACCAGGACTTTCACCTAACTTCACTTACTAAGATTTTCACTTGGCTTCACTCACCAGGATTTTCTTCTGTCTGGCTTCACTCACCAAGACTTTCCATCTGCCTGACTTCACTCACCAGGACTTCCAACTGCTAACATCCAGTTAGGACTTTTCTAGTCAAGTATCCGGTCAGCTTTGACCTACTTGACTCTTCTTCACACCAAACTGGTCAAACCCTGAACAGAGGGGAATTGCACCAGCAATCTCCCTAATCGGATGATTGCACATGCAATCTCCACGTATTGTCAAACATCGAAACTCAAACATCAAGACTCAGGCTTGATCCAACTCAAGCCTAGTCAACCTGATTAATCTTGACCTAGGAGATCTTGCACCAACAAATTATGCTCATGTAATATAATCCTATCTGAAAGTTAGGTAGATGACGCATTGGCTTGGGTGAATGATTTGTTGATCTGCGGAAGACTTCTTTGACTGGCGATGGAGCTCCTCAATGATTTTGCACACAATCCGACAATCTAACAAAGCGTTAGTGATCAAAGACCAGGGAAGGGATCCCTAGCAAGACCCTCCGACGCTCAAGTCAGTCCAATTTCTAATGAGTGGGCGAAGAAGAACCGTAGTGGATATGCGAGAGTAGGGTTCAGATGATGCTCATTGCGTACCCTGCCAACGGAGAGGATCCTCCTTTATATACCACCTCTCACAACCTCCGTGATTGTGAGATGACCCATTGTGTCAGAGTTTTTTAGGTGATGGGAAGAATACAGTCTAGGTGATTGGTAATGATAGTCCGAGGAATCTTTTTTATACCTACAGATGTACCTCTTTTGTCACTTATGCCTTAGGCCTTTGATGAGATTGTTGAGATATACTGTTGTAACAAATCAATTAGTGAGGAAATCCTTAAGGAATATTCTCCGACAACTTTGACAGTCTATCAGAATGTTGTCTACTGCTTGTCTGTTAAATATATCTTGGTCGGTCCTTAAGTTGGCCGCTTAACTAGAATGTCTTTCATTGAATATATTTTGGGTTGATATTTTATTTGGCCGAGCATTTATAGTAATCCCAATAAAATGAATCACCTTTAACCAGTATTGGTATTAATATGCTCTGTCATGTGCTAAGTATTGCAAAGATATGTTTAGATACTAATATGCCACCTATGGTATACCAAAGATCTATTTAAGGAACCATATGATAAATTATGTAGGTTAGAGTCTTTATTTTAGGGATAATATAACATCAAGTAACTTAAACCCAGTCGACCATATATGTAGAGTTTCCTAAGGATAGGTGTCTTTAAACCCGGCTGATCTTTGCCCTACCGGGTGTATACATAGAGCCTTCTGTTCGACTGACCTTATCCGACCGATCATATATTAGGATCTTAGTGGGGCTAAGTGTCTTTGATCCCGGCCAGACTTTGTCTGGCTGGGCGTACACAGAGAGTCTTATGTTCGACTAGTGTTTATCTGTCCGATCGTATGTTAAGATCTTTGTGAGGCTGTGTCTTTGAGTCGGACCAGATTTTACCTGACGGGTGTACATAGAGAGCCTTATGTTCGACCGACCTTTATCCGACCAATCATATATTAAGATATTTGTGGGGCTAAGTGTTTATGAGCCCGGCTGGACTTTGTCAGGCCAAGTGTACACAGAAAGCTTTATGTTCGACTGACCTTTATCCAACGATCTTATGTTAAGATCTTTGTGAGGCTAATTGTCTTTGAACTCGGACGGACTTTGCCTGATCGGACATACACAGAGAGCCTTATATTCGACTGGCCTTTATCCGACCGATCGTATGTTAAGAGCTTTGTGAGGCTAAGTGTCTTTGAACCCAACCACACTTTGCCCGCCCGGGTGTATACAGAGAGTCTTATGTTCGACCAGCCTTTATCTGACCAATCATATATTAAGATCTTTGTGAGACCAAGTGTCTTTGAGTTCGATCGGACTTTGCCCGCCGGCGTACACAGAGAAACTTATGTTCGGCCGACTTTTATCCGACCGATCGTATATTAAGATCTTTGAGCCCGGTCGGACTTTGCCCGATCGGGTATACACAGAGAGTCTTATGTTCGACCGACCTTTATTTGGTCGATCGTATATTAAGATCTTTTTAAGGCCAAGTGTCTTTGAGCCCGGTCAAATTTTGTCCGACCGGGCATACACAGAAAATCTTTTGTTCGACCGGTCTTTATCCAACCAATCATATATTAAGATATCCATAAGACTCAAGTGCCTAGAGTTCAAATGGTCTTTCATTTGATCGGGCTTCTTTGAGCCCGACTAGTTTTTTATTGTCCGAGTGCATTATTTCTTTAATTTTAGAGTAAAACTCTAGAGTCCTTATACTTGATCGGATGTGTATCCGACCAACCTTATCTGAATACCCTGCTTTAGAGACGCGCAAATAAGACCTAAAAATTTTGAGGCTGGGTGATTAACAAGACCAAGTGTAGAATATTATTTTATCATGATTTTGACCATCACATTATCTTAATTTTGGCTTCACATCATCTTAATTTTAACTACCACATTATTTGTTGAATTCACTTACTATAACCCGTATCATAATACACAATTATGTGCAAAATAAAACAAAAATATATACATAATTTACACGCACCGAATCTAAACCACATGGCATAAGAATTTTATTCTCCAACAAAAGAATAAGCAAGTTTTGATCCCTCACATCTAGGGAAACCCTCTTGTTTCTCATTAAAAGAAGTGAACTCGATAGGCTCTCTCGTGGCTACTTAGTGAAAAGGGAGCTAAAGAGGCCATGATATAATATAGAGTTGTGGCTCGATCGTGTTGATTTGTATTAGGGCGAGTTATGGCTTAGGGTCGTTACTCGAATGAGTTGCATATTAGGCGACGTTACTTTTGTTGGGAAAACAAAATTAACACTAATTAAAATATTAAAAAAAAATTATCACTAATCTTCATCCCTAATATTTCAACATATATTAATTAAAATATAAGACTATAAATTCTAAAAACAATGGTGGAAAACAAAAACGAATGCTACATTACACTGCCCCTTTTCTCATCCTCTCTTTCCTAAGCTCCTAACCTACCCTTAAAATCTATAAACAAGACAGAGTCCTCTGTTTCTTACCACCCATTTCATGTCAAAATGGAGGCAAGCTCGACTTCGACAACGGAGAGAAGGTCGACGGGAAGTAGGAGTCTGACTGGTTCAGCACATCGATGGATTCGATGCCGGCGAACGGAGTGTGTAAGTCGTCCAGGAACATCCAGTCGGTCTCCTCCTTGAGCTGCTTTTCGTCCAGCGTCAGAAATTGATCGAATCCACTGTGGACTTCGGACGGGCGATATTGCATTAGATCGTCGAGGTCGGGAGGGAAGCCTTCGTGCTCGATGTCGGATTCTGGGGTTCGAAGGCTGTCGGAGTTGGTCTCCGATGACTCCGCGGCGGCCTCGGTTTTGGGGTTCTGCATCTTCTCCCAGCTGTTCTTCTTGTTGTACAACCGGCACAGCACCCAATCGTCTAACTGGAATCAAGAACGATCCTTCTTAGTTTAGTTTTTTCGAAATTGTATTTTCCAGCGAGAATTGGAGTAAAAATGTGATTTTTAAGATGGCGTGGTGACTTACTCGCAGGCCGCCGCCGCCCTTTTTGGTCGGAGAGCGATTCGAGTCGGCGAGCCGGTACTCGTGCATGATCCAGTCCGTCTTAACGCCCCGCGGCGCCTTGCCGTGGTAGAAGACCAGGGCCTTCTTGATCGCCACCGCCTTGCCGGTCCCTGGCGCCGCCACCGGCTTGTCGGCGCCCGTTGCCTTCCAGTACCCGCTCCTAGCGGCCCGGTTCGGCCGCGACCCGTTCGGGTACTTCCGGTCCCTCGGCGTGAAAAAGTACCACTCCCGCTGCCCGAACAGCGCCTTCTCTGCTCATCGCCGCCATCAATTAGCACAAATCGAAAGCTAAACGCAAGAAAATTACCATCAAAATGGGATTTTTAATTGAGCTCCTACCTGGAAGATCCCACGGGTTGTACTTATAGAGGTCGACCTCCGCGATGATCGGCACTGGCAGTCGCTGGCTGGCTGTCTTCCTGCAGAGGTAGTGCACGACGAGCTCCTCGTCCGTCGGGTGGAAGCGGAACCCCGGCGGCAGGTTCAGTTCCGCCTCCGCGTCTCTCCTCCTCGCCACCACTCCCATTTCTTCTCTTAATCGAAGTCTCTAAGCTTCTCCGGTTCTCCCCTCTCTTTTTTTTTCCGCTGAATTTGACGGCGAATGAAGCAGGCGAGAGCGGAGTAGATATAAAGCGGCAACGAGAGCGAAATCTAGTGGCGTTGGAACGTGGATCTTGCGGCTCAAGAAAGCGCCACGTGGCGAATGGGAGGAAGAAGGGAAGGAAGCTTCGTTGCAAACGTGCCGAATCGGAAGGGTCAAACCGTCAAAGGCCTGTTCGGTTCAGCAGTCAAAACAGGTATGGATACGTTGAACGTGTCGCTATCATGCTGATGTCATGGAGTGCATAATCCAAGGTCGACCAACCGCAGGTGGACCAACCGAGACACGTGGTGGAAGTGGACCGCTGGTTCGGCGGACCTCTATCTGCAAAAGATTCCACGCCGAGCTGGCGATCTGGAACGCTCACGTGAACCACGTGACGCGACTAACTGGTGTCGGAGATTTTTGACCGCGACGTGAGCATGGCCGCCCGGTTCGATTTGGTTTGGGATTGCATTGGTTCATTGAATCAGAATGTTCATAGGTGGCTTTAAATTGGTTCGATGAACCGAAAGGTGTATGACGCGTGTAGTGTGTGAGAAATGTGAATTTTGTTGGTTTAATCTTTCCCCATCGAGTTGTTGACGTGAAAAGGTCTTCCAGAAAGAACACGTGTCGGAGTTTGTAGTAGTATCATTCCCTTATGGGGTTGTGTTTACTATCATCGATGAGGGAGGACTTGACGAATAATTTTTTAGTGAAAAAATTTCGCAGAGAAATTTAAATTCACAAACATAAGTCCCCTTCCTCTCAAGTAAACGGACCCTAACATACAAGCAACTTGACTAGCAACTAGGAAGAGAAGCTCCAACAATTTCTGTCAACATCTAAAAGACGAAGTACATCAACAGATCGGTGTACGTGAATGGGCTCGTTAATGGCAAATCAACAATAAAATTCATACAATTTGAATGCGATAGTTGAACATGAAAATCTATAAACCGAAGCTCTGTATATCTTTTATTAAGTCGCCATCATAAGCTAATGAAGCTTAATGCAAAAATAAAAATACAAAAAAAGAATGTGATTTATATCCCCAATACTCCTTCCTGCAATATGAGGTCAAGAATTTACTTGAAATTATCCCAAAAGCTTATGATGATGATGATGAAGCTACTTCGATAGCACTGCCGAGCGGCCATGCCGCCTCAACTGAGGCATCACCGTATGGCACCTGCTTAACCAGTGTAATATCTTGCTGTGCATCTATGGCTGCGGTAATAAAAAATAGGAGTTGAGAACATATTGCGGAACCATTACGAAACAACAATTACCCATGGCTGTTAAATGCACGTACCAAACCCATCTACTAGTAAGGCGTACTGGTAGGCGAGATCCATGCACAGGTAGGGAAGGTTGTCCGCTTGAACAAGAGGAAAGGCTGCCTTTGCATCCTCAACGTTCAACTGGCAAGCACGCATTGCGGCCTCCTCGAAGTCTGCAGGTTTAACATTACTCATTGGCTTGTCGCGATCTATAAAACCAACCTGATGAGGACGAGACGAAGATATGAACTTGTGGAGGACCAGCCGTGTATACATTTGAGTTGTAAGAAAAACATTGTGTAAGAGTGTTACCTCGGCAGCACGGTCAAAGAAGAAAGATGCTACAAATAAATTTTTCTGCCCATCTCCACCTCCACCATTCCAGATGCCACCAAATGTACACTTCATGTGCGTGCAGGCTGGTTCATTGTTCCTAAGAGCCTTAATTGCATCGTCCTTGCATTTGGAAAAGCTGGCACCGGACGATGAGGCAGATGCTTTGTATGTCTTATCACCATATTTGTATGACCCTTTAAAGTGACAAAAAATGGAACTTGTCTAGATGTGATAAAAAGGGCTTAGGCTACTGAAGATCTACTAACCATGGAGAAGTTATCAATGTGACAAGTTTATATAGCTTATCAATGGATATGATTTTCCAGTTTTGGTGGCTTAATTATGACAAGTTGTCAAACTGCAAATCCGAGTACAAAATCCACAACCAAAATAATCTCAAATTATAGCTTTATGTGAATCACACATTCACATTCTGCAGAAGGATTGTTAATCCAATAAAACATCCAGCATCAATTGGTTTATAATACAGTATAGGCTATGGAAATTCAGGTCGTAGGTTGGTTAATGTTTAGTAGATCATGTAAGAGATAGGAATCATGTAGACAAATATGGACATGAATATACTGACCAGCTTAATGAATTGAACAGCTAACTTTGGCTTTCTTGGTGATGATGAGATGTGATAATCACCTATGTTCCTTACATGTGTCTACTAGTTTAAACTGATAAATGATACAGGTAGGATTCTTCGCAACCTACACAATAGGTATATGTACTAGCTAAAAATACGAGCAACTTCCTACCAGAATATTTTCCCATACAAAACACATGTAACATTGTTTGCTATTTAACAATGTCTTGTATAGCTGTCTCTACTAAAAAAAAAAAATCTTCAGAATTCAAACGTAGAAGTGGTATTCACAATGAAGCCCCATTCATGAGTTTTAAAATAATTTATAATAACGGGAGAGTGCAAAAGTAACATGGTCTTTCCTATGATTGAGAGGAAACATGTCATGGCAAAAATAGTTTACTGGATTGTGCTTTGCTCAATGGAAAACATAGAAGACAAGTAGAAAAAATGCTTCAAAATAATGTATTATGATGCTCCAAGTCCAAGGTTAGCTATTCTAGCTGTGGAAATTATTTTTAAAATAACCATTAAATTACTTCCAAAATATAAGTGGAGGAAAAAGAAGAATAAACAGACTAGAATATACAATGTTAATTATGAGTATATAATATACCATGGTAGCCACCCAATATGCAGTTGTTGCCCTCATCAGTGACTTTCAGAATCTCAGCACGAGCTGCTAATAGACCAAAGTGCAGATAACTGCAAGGAAGACATTGAGTTAATTTAGCCTACAACACAACTATGACGACCTAAGATTTTAAATGCACAATTAGTTCAGAATCATCACTGATTTAACTCTGTAACATCACAGAGAAAATCAATTCTGACAATTAAAAGAAATAGCCATACCTGTGGACATACAAGTAGTATTGAGTTCCTTTAAGAAACAATTTCTGTACGTACGAATCCTCTCCATTCAAGACTTTTGGAGCCTTTTCATCGTCGCCTTCTGAAATGGCATAAGCCATTTGAACAGACCCACCTCCTAAGTCAACTACTCCAACTGTATTTGCATAAGATTTTCCAAGTCTTCCTAATAGATAATTAATTGTCACCTAAAAAAATCATTTCTTTTGTAAGACATAAAAAAACCATATGTGTCAAATAGGAGAACAATATTAGATGGAAGTCAAGGCATCAACAATGTTGACCTTGTATGACTAGGAGTTGGTAATGTCAAACATGCTATAAGATAGAATACAAGAAAATTTGAGGTAATAGAATGAAAGAAAGTTACATGTTTGAGTAGTTAAATACTAGATAACTATTTAATATCTTGTTAATTCAAATCTATACTTACCATTAAACTATATAATTATGAAATGAGAAAGCTAGCAGACAAGGACCTGTTCAATATTTATAGTTAATCTGTAATTATTTTTGGATAGACACTCCAAATATAGAAAATTAAAAAATCCACGTCAGTTGAAGCTTTTGACACTACAATATCTTACATAATCCTAGATGTAGATTGAAGAGTAAGATAAGTAAAAACGTACAAGAAGGTAATTAAGGGTCCATTTACTTGGGCAGAAAGAATAATAAAGTAAGGGTGAGGGAGACAAAGAATAATAAAATTGCATATGGAGCTCTAGTATTTGTATATCAAATGGAGCTCTATTATCTGTATATCTTTTATATCACTTCCCCTCCAACCTGCATATTTTCAACACAACTAAATGAACTGTAAATATCAAATTTATATATATTTCAAACAATTTTCCATATATTTCAGAAAAACAAGTAATGCAAAACTATATAAGCATTACAATTAGTCTGACAGCTTTAACATGTCTACCATGAAGTCATGAGCTATAATTGTAATATCCAGAATGGGCATTGCCACTCAAGGCCAGTAAAACATCCACAACTTTCAAAGATCTAGTTTGCAAATAAAATGTTAGCTAGTGTAATTAAAAAAAAACAAAGGACACTTTATCTATTATTTCTATGTAAAACCATAAAAATAAAATAGAATGTCCAATAAATCTCTGTTAAAGGTGTCTTGCCAATTTTGCAAAATATATTGCAGCACTAAGCCATGTCCATGAAACCAACATGAGAAATTTCAAAAAGATATAATACTGCCTATCTCTGCTCAGAACAACGTTGTGAAAACAAAGTTTGATAAACAGATAAAGTTGCAGTAGGCATACCCATTGAAAAGCACCTTCCTGAGTTCCATCAAGAACAGTCACCCAATCTGGCTGGAACTTAAGTGAACTTTTGTGCTGAAGAAGTTCTCTAACCTGTGTAAATGAACCAGAATAAAGTGACAACATAAAATTTAAAATTAGTCAAGTAATTCAAGAAGACAGTTTTAATGTAAGTAAATCAAATCTTATCATTAAGATTTAAAGGATTGAAAATCTTTTTCTGATTAGCATTAGTATTAATAAGGAACAATGCTGGCATTTATACCGCTTGCAAAATTCGTTCTGACGTTTCAGTTCCCAAATTTCTAAGACCTGCAGTAGCCTTCAAGAGCATTATTGAAAGAAGTAAGTCCATAATTTAATTTTGATGCATTGTCTATAGTAGAAAGAAGCGAATAGTACCCCAACTCTGACAGGTGTTTTATTTCGCAATTCCTTCGGAACAACACTCTCTGCTTTTTCCAAGAGTGGAGCAAGTGAATCTGCAGCCTGCTGAGGATCTTCAGCATAAGCACTCAAACCTGGTTTTCTCTGCGAGTAAAAGTAATTAGTCCAGAAAAGATGTATGTTGGAGGTTGCCTCATACTAGTAACTTATACTACAATCCCTTACTTTCTAATTTTTCTTCTTGAAAAAAGTAGTTAATCCAAAAAAGTTGTATGTTGAAGGTTACTTCATACTTGAATCTATTTCAATGCCTTATTTTCTAACTTTTAATTGTTTCATTATTTGTTAAGTTCAGAGTCGAAACATAGAGTTGATTCATCAGCATTTTTTTCTCATAATGTTGTGCATCCACGTAAGACAAGAACCCGAATCTCAGATCTAATTTTTTTTTTTTTACGAAATCAACTCTGAAACAATCAGTTCATGCTTGAAATGCTTAGAAAAATAAAAGCCGAGTAAATTAAAGAAAACACATGATATATATAAAAAAAAAAAAAGAGAAATTTTGATCATTACTTGTTCAAAGAGCTCCAACTCGTCCCCTATGTGCATGAGATTCAAATTCTCATCGAAGCAGTAGACATGAACCCGACTCCCGGAACTCCCAGCGTCAAATATAACAGCGTAGCTCTTAGATCCCGCATACCCTCCAGGCCTTTGCTTCGTCCTGACAACGGCGATGGTCGTGGGAGTGCGAGGCATGAGGAACAGGAACAAGGAGAGCAGGAAGAGGGGCACCGTCACGGCGAGGACGACAGCGCGATATCGATGGATCTTGTCGGGGATGGACTCCTGCCGCGCTCTCTTCATCTTGGCCTCGAGATCCACGGGTTCGCGGCTGAGTTCCGGTGCGGACGGCGACCGGTACCGGATGAGACCGTTGGACGCCGACGCAGGCGCCGGCGTCGGTGCCTTCAACGGCGTCTCTTGCGACGGATCCAGCTTGCTTACGCGGAATGAGAACGAGAGAGGAACGCGAAGGCGACGAGGTGGAGATCGATCTCCGTCGCGATCTCGCTTGCTCGCACTCCGTTTCTCCCTCCCGATCCAAATTGAGGTATTAAAGCACGAAGTTTTACAAAAATAAGAGAAAAAAAAAATCTGATTTCGTCCCTCTAGTTCACACGAAGTCCCAACTTAGTCCCTCTTCTTTTCCATGTGTCAAATACATCCCTTATCTGTTAAAAAATGTTCTAAAATCATCCATCCATTTATTTGAATGTTAGTTACTAACGGAGGAATGCCCTATTTCCTAAAATTCGATCTAGAACCCTAATCACACTTATTCCCCCACCCCGTCCTCTTCGTGGGGTTCTCTCAAAATCGTCTTAAACCACTTATTTTTGCATGTTCCAATTTGTATTTCAAAATTGAGTCTAGGATGAAGTCTCAACCACTCCTAGTTTCCGACATAAAATTTATGTAAAGCCCTTTGTTGTTTCAAATTACCATATGTGGTGTGTTTCGAGTTTAGGCAGAGAGTCAGTGTCAGAACCCGCAGAAAAAAGTCTCAACCTCTAAAGTTCCTCTTGTTAGCCATTGCCACTTCATTTTCTGCACCATGTGTTAAATATGCACTGCTCTCTACTCCTTCGTTGTTGCTAGGTTTGTATTGGGACTCCATTTTTTTTTCTTTCACTATTTTCTTTCCCTTTTTGTTGATAAATTTGACTGTTTAATATATATATTCAAAAAAAGAAATGGATTGGAAGTAAGAAGAATTATGAGAAAAAACTAGCAATTGGAAGAAGATAGGAAGGAGTTATATAGGGGAAAGGTGTGAAAATATGACTTTTTTAGTTCTTGATTTTTGGTTTTACTTGGGTCCAATCAAAATACGTGGCAGAAATAAGTATATGATCGACTTCAATGCAAAGCCTATTTCCATAATGTCATAGTTATGAAGGTTGCGTCGATTTTGTTTCCTACTGTTGGTACAACTATTTTCTTTTTCCAAGCTATTACCACTTTGTATATATTATGATTCCTAAATTTTAAATTTATGAGCATTATTTAATTTATGCAGTTAGTTGCTCGATTTATTTGTTATCTATAAATCTGACTTTTATTATTATTATTATTTTTTGGATGTAATTAGTTGCTGTATTTACATTAAGTGCAAGTGGTGTTGGTTTATGGCTAGACGAAACAAACATTATCTAGAATTCACCCCACATTATGGTAATGTTTATACATTTGAAGCTTTTCCACTTTTGGTTTTGTCAATTGGATGATATTTTGGATAAATTTATTAAGATGTGAATTATTTGTATACGGGCTCTATTGGGGAGCATTCTTGTATTACGATCAAATTGTACTACAATGGTATGATGGAAACTAGTGGGAAGAAGAAAGTATATAGAGGTGGGAGTATTGAATTTTTTTGATCATGTCGATATGGAAAAAGATGGGAATGATTGAACTTTGGGGGTTTGCTGAGGAAGTAGGATGTACAGAGAAAGCTAGCTTCAGATTTTGACACAAAATTGACAGAACTTTGACTAATGGGAGATATTTGGACAATGATGAGACTGCACTTGATATTAGGAATCATATTCCTAGAAACTATGAAGTAGAAATTTATATAGAACATGTTGATGTTGTTACAATCAATCAGATAGATCCTGCTGATGGCTTAGAGAAAGCAAAAGGACTTGAAGTGATGATAAATGGTAGCCATAGTGAGGAAGACGATGATGAAGAAGATGGAGATGAATTTTATGATAATAACTTTGGTGTTAAGGAAGATGATGAATTGTTTGATGAATTCATTGATCTGGGTGTTGAAAATTCTTGGGGGATGATGACTGTGTAGATAGTGATGGTTTGGGGAGTGCTGCTGAATCAGAAGAAGACGATTAAAAAAGATTTCTGACTTATGACCCAAATGTAGATTTCAAAAATCCTGAATTGAAACTTGGTATGATATTCAGTTCGAAAGAAGAGGCAAAGTTTGCAATAGAAAGCCATTGTATAAGACAAGGGAAGCTTGTAAGGTTTGTCAAGAATGATAAAATTAGACTTCGGAGTGAGTGCAAAACTGAAGGCTGCGAAGGGAATATTCTTGTATCACCAATGAATAAAGATTCTTGTTGGAAAATAAAGACGTTGAAATCTACACACAACAATTGTTATTGGAATCATACCAATAAAGGCATCACCTCAACCTGGTTTGGTACAACTTTTACAAAGAAATTCAAATCAAATCCTAAGTTGGGGACCAATGAGTTCAGGCAAGAGATATGCACTACTTTGAAGGCAAATATTTCAAAGAAACAAGCTTATCTAGCTAAGAGAAAAGCACTTAAGATAATTGAGGGCGGCATAGAAGAACAATTTAGCAAAATAATAAATTACCGTGCTGAACTTAAGAGGTCTGATGGAGATGCTTCGGTGATTCTAAAGTTGACAGAAGATGATGATGGTCCAAGATTTTAGAGACTTTATGTTTGCCTCTCCGCATGCAAAGAAGGTTGTAAAGAGGCATGTAGGCCTGTGATTGGTGTTGATGGCTGTTTTCTAAAAAGCAAGAATGGGGGGCAATTGTTGTCAGCAGTTGGACTAGATCCAAACAATAACATTTTTCCAATTGCTTATGCCATGGTTAAAAGAGAGACGAAAGATAGTTGGATATGATTTCTACAACTATTGGACAATGATATTGGTTTTGAGGATCAATATGGTTGGACCTTTATGTCTGACAAACAAAAAGGTTTGATTCCTACTTTTGAGCAGTTATTTCCAAATGCTGAGAATAGATTCTGTGTGAGGCATCTCTATAGCAACATGAAACACAATGACTTTAGAAGTGTGGCGGTTAAGAATGCTCTTTGGGTTGCTGCGAGAGCGACAAGAATTGAAGTGTTCAAAAGACGGATGGAAGAGTTGAAGAAAATTGATGAAAACGCATATCAATGGTTAGCAAAAAAACCTGAGCATCATTGGTCTAGGTCACATTTTAGCATTGTTCCTAAATGTGACATACTTCTTAATAATATGTGTGAATGCTTCAATAGCTTCATATTGGATGCAAGAGAAAAACCAATAATTCCCATGTTTGAAGCAATAAGAAATCTACTGATGGTTAGATTTCAAATGAATAGGGCAAAGGCTGAGAAATGGAATGGTGTATTATGTCTTAAAATTAAGGCGGTGTTGGGAAAAAATTATCTAGAAACATTTGGATATAGTCCTATGATGTCTGACGAGACACATTATCAGATCATGGGGTTAAACCAGCAGCATTCTGTCGACTTGTGTAGAATGATTTGCAGTTGTAGAAAATGGGTTTTGACAGGAATCCCTTGCCCGCATGCTATTTGTGTTATTTGGTGTAAGAAAGAAGATCCAGAAGCTTATGTACATCGTCATTATAGTGTTGAGGCCTACAAACGATGTTATAGTGGATCAATCATGCCCATCAATGGACCAGATTTGTGGCTTGAATGTCATTTAATCCCTCCATTGCCACCGGTGTTTAAAGAAAGAGTTGGTAGGCCAGCAAAATTGAGAAGGCGGGATCCAGTTGAATTACTAGCTTCAAAACAAACAAAGCTGATGGGTTTGAGAAGAAACAATAAATGCAAGAGTTGTGGTGAGATTGGTCATAATCAAATGAGTTACAAGATACCTAAATCGAGTGATTTAGATCATACAACATCACATCAAAGCAAAGGGATAGATCATGAATTAGTACCACGAGAATGTAATGAAATGGAGATAGATGCACATACACAATGCAGCGGTGCAATGCCAAATGAAGGAGAGAGAATCATTCCCACAAAAGAGGTTGTGCATGATGCATTAGTATCAAACAAAAGAGAAAAGCTACAGGTTATCGAATTTTATACATATTAGAAAAGCATAATGTGTATTACTTACTTTGTTCATAGTAATGTATTTTTTTGTTTTCGATTATCATAATTATTTACAGGTTATACGACAAAAGATAACTGGAGTGAGGATTAAGGACAGCTCTAACACGATACCATCAATCAATGTAAGTGAAATAGACTTGTATTTGATTACTTGTTTTCATTGGATGGATTTTAGTTTTTGAAAATTTTATGTTTCAGGTGAAGCAAGTATTCAATGGGCAAAATCATGTTTATGTGAAAGGTAGAAAGAACTTTGTGACGCTATCAGGATTAGGATTACGAGCTTCATTGGACAACCAACAAAAGAAAGCACAAGCAGAATCGTCAAATGTATCAATTACCAAACAGTGATATTGTAGTTGTTATTTGTCTGTTTTGGATATTATTTTTGGTTATACTTAATTAGTATTGGTCAAGTGTATTGGATTTGTTATTGTTATTTGAATATCAAGCAGACTATTTTTTTTGTTGAAATATTGATATTATGTTACTTCTATGTAAATGATAGTGTGTTATTTTTATTCTGATGTATTTTATTTTGGTTTAATTGATGCACCTTATTTTGGTTTCGTGCTTTTCCCCTCATTTTATGTTGATGTTACAGTTGTAAGATTAATATTTAGAAAAGGAGACACTCCTTCGTCCGCAACTAACATCCAAATAAACAGAAGGATGATCTTGGGACATTTTTTAAAAGTTAAGGGATGCATTTGACACATAAAAAAGAAGAGGGATTAAGTTGGGATAGTGAGTAAATTAGAGGGATAAAATCGGATTTTTAAAACATTGCTCCGTTAGCAACTAACGTTCAAATAAATGGAGGGATGATTTTGGGACATTTTTTTAAAGATAAGGGATGTATTTGGCAAATGAAAAAGAAGAGGGACTAAGTTGGGACAAGGAGTGAACTAGAGGGACTAAATCAGGTTTTTTCTCCAAAAAATAAATTCGATTTTCTCCTACAATCTATTAAATTTTTATTTCAGTCCATAAGACTTTTAATGTTAGGCGAATTTCAATATGATAAATTTTGGGTGCAGGCAGAAAAGCTTCAACGTATTCTTGAGGTCACTCTTGTTAATAGTTTCTTTTACTTACGTCTGTAGTCTATCATCTTTTTGTTGGCATGTTAATCTACTAGTTTCGAGTCTACCTCTTCCATAACCTCTACCATTGAATCTATCTCTGCCTCGGCCTCTACCGCTAAATAAAAATGACTAAAATTCGATTATTACTCTGATAGCGAGACTACCATCACACGTTTTTATAAGAGGACATTTCTTTTAAATTTATAGTTCATTGTCTTGTCTATGTAAATTTATAATAATTTGACTAAAATTGTGAAGATTTGTCATGACTCCGACAATCAAACTAATAATTGAGGACTGATGAAGCCAGTCATCTGTCTCCGGCGGTGCTATTTTTTTGTTTTCCTCTATTGCTATTGCAGACGGCAGTCGACAAGGCCAGTCGATCAAGAGGATCCAAAGCTTGAGTGATGGCTCTGCTGCTGAGGAGGTGTTTAGAATTTGATTGGATGAAAATGGATAAATGTATAAAGAAATTCGGACTCTCCAAATTAATCGATTGAATACACGATGCCAATAACTGCAAATTGGAAAGGACAGGGGGAGGACCAGAACAGCAACAGGGGAAATGGTAAATGGCCTCCTGTCTGTGACCATTTTGGTGGTAAGGCTACAAAAGATAAGCGCGAAGGTGTTTGATCGATCACAGTGACAATCTGAGCAGATTGAGATCCATCACAAGCTCTCGTCACTGTCCAAGTTGGGGGAGGAAGAGAGGGGTGAAGTAATTGCAGGCGGTGGCGTTGTTGGCGACTAGAATGAAAAAATCTTCCTCTTGCATTTGGGGGATGGAGTTGACAGCTGCCGAGTGCATTTAATTAAGAACCACAACATGAAACCGAAGAATGAGACGGAGAAGAGTTTTGGCAGTTCCTTCTTTCTACTCATTACTTCTTCACTTCTCCGGTGATCTTCAATTAATGGCAGCTCCTCTGAGCTAAGCTCGGTTTTTAATGCCTCTGATTGGCTGCAGTGTCCCGAAAAGGGAACTAGAAGGCGTGAGGTGTGCGCTCCGATCAAGGAAGTGATTCCGCCATGGACGCTTACGAGGCGACGAGGATCGTGTTCGCCAAGTTGCGGAGCTTGGACCCGGAGAACGCCCATAAGATTGTGGGCCTGCTGCTGCTGCAGGAGAACGGCGAGAAGGAGGTCATCCGCCTCGCTTTGGGCCCCGAGACGCTCCTCCACGCTCTCGTTCTTAAGGCCCGGAAGGAGCTGGGCCTCGCCGAGGCCGCCTCCGCCGCCTCTCCTCCCCCTTCCCCTTCCCCCTCCCCCTTCCTACTCCGCCAGAACTCCAACTCTCGCCTGCTTTCCCCCTCTAATTGGTCTGCGTCTCCAGCTGGGTTCTCCCCCTCGAACAGTGCTAATGGTGGTTTCAGCGGGTCACTGGACAAGCGCGTTTGCTCTAAGAATGTCAACGCGTCGGTTTTCTCCGTTGGCGGTGGCGGCGACGGCGACGCTGACCTTGCTGATGAGTTTCACCTCGACCAGCTCGCCTTCTCGGGAGGCCTCAACCCCTCGCCTTATTGCAAACACACGCTTTCCGTCGCCTCCAATCTCAGTGGCGGCGGCGACGACGACGTTTTCCACTCCGACATCGACTGTCAGAGCCCTTGTAGCAGCGTCGACGCCGTTGTCTTCCATTATGGGATGGGACTGGGGTCCAATCTCTACCGTCATCAGCAGAGTGCCCCCGTTGTCAACGCCGCTGCCGCCGACCTCGATCTCGGCGACAACGCCAGCGGTCTCGGCTTGGAGCCTGGCCTCTACTTCCCTCGGGGCTACTGCAAGAGCGGCGCCGCCTGCCGGTTCCTCCAAGGCCTCCCAGATATAGTCGCAACGAGGGTCAACACCAAGATGGGCGCGACGGTGGAGCAGCCATGCCAGGAGTCGTTACTAAGGTCGAAGAGCCAGAGTATGCGCGGCGCTTCGCAGCTCAAGGCTTCCGCGTTCCCCTACTCTCCGACGGGCTCCGTTCTTCCGTCCCCGTTGTCGCCCTCCACCGATCCCCTCAACCTCTTGCTTCAGCAGCAGCAAATTGAGAGCCAAAGGTACCGCCTTTTCACATCTAAACGATTGTAATCTTTTTGCGACGTCTCTTAAAGGCGTCCCAAATCTCCACAGGGCAGCCGCCGTGGCGGCATCGCTGATGCTGGCAACCGACGACGCCCACAATTTCCTAAGCAGATCAAGAATCGACTTGCTGCTGAATCCTAGTTCCAGGCAGATCTACTTGACCTTCCCAGCAGACAGCACCTTTAGGGAGGGCGACGTCTCCAACTACTTCAGGTCGGTGATAACCTCCTTCTTCCGATCCTTCCTACTTGTTCGTGGAGTTCTCAAATTCCATTCCTAAAAGACATCAAACTCCTGGGATTTGTAGCATCTACGGACCAGTACAAGACGTGCGAATCCCCTATCAGCAGAAGAGGATGTTTGGCTTTGTGACCTTCCTCTACCCGGAGACCGTGAAGCTGATTTTGGCGAAGGGGAACCCTCACTTCGTCTGTGAGTCCCGTGTGCTTGTCAAGCCCTACAAGGAGAAAGGCAAAGTGCCCGACAAGTTCAGGTACTCTTCGAGAGATTATCCCCCTGTCTCAATCTGTTCAAGATATTGCTAATCCAATGGCGTTCGTTTGCACTCTTGAATTCAGGAAGCAGCAGCAAGCTGAGAGGAGCGACTGCTATGGGTGCACGACTCCTACTGCCTTGGATGCTAGAGAAGCCCGCGACCTTGATTTGCTCGGTTAATCTCTTCATTTGTTCTTTCTTTTTCCATCGTGCTTCTCCATTCTCATCTCATGAAGTATTTGTCCTGCGTGTTACACATCAGGAGCAAGGATGTTCTGCAACAGCAGAAGCCAGGAGCTGTTGCTGAGAAGAAAGCTAGAGGAGCGACAACAAGCAGCAGAGGTGCAGCGCGCTATCGAGCTGCAAGGGAGACGATTCATAGATCTGCAACTCCTCGGCCACAAGAACCGAAGCATTGCTTCGGCTCCTCTCGCCTTCATCAACTCCCTTACATCCTTCGCCGCTAATCAGCCCGTAAACAATGTGGACAGTAGCTGCAATGGTAGCACCAATAGCAGCATCAGTAGCTCATTGAAGAATGACAAGGAAGAATCTGCTGCCATGGCAGCCTCCTCCAGTGACGATAGTGAATTTCAACCAAGGTTAATTACAGAAGAATGTGTTTGTTACGTTTTCATTTCGATACAAAGATTCATCTTACACCATAACTTGACTGCAGCGTGGAGCACAATTTGCCAGATAGCCCATTTGCTTCACCCACCAAAAAGTCTTCCTCCTTCATGCTCGATCTGTTTAACAATGGCGAAAATCATGTCAGAAACAGCTCCAGCAACGGCCATCTCCTTGGTTCCACCACAACCTCACTAGATTTCGAGGTAATCGATAAAAGAAACAGAGAAAGAAAGCCATTACAGTTGGAATGTAACCTGAAATAGTAACCGTAGCCTCATTCATGCAAGTTGATAGTGAAACGCAGGGAAAGAGAATTTTTTCCTTTGCCTTACAGTTGGAAGTTATAGACGTTATCAACTAATGCACGCATCAAATGGCATACAAAGTCACAGAAACAAAGAGAAAGAAAGCCAGAGATAATTTGTGTAGCCGAAAGATTGGATAGCAGCATAGGTGTAGGACCAAACACATGGAGAGCAAATCGAAAAAAAAAAGAAGGTGTTGGAGCTGTTTCATGCATGGTGCATGCATGTCCCTCCTCCTCCTCCTCTTCCTCTGCCTTCTGCCCTGTGCTACAGGGCCTTTGCTTGTCCTCTTATCGCCTTTGATGAGCCAAAGCCAACGCTCAAGGGTTCACAAAAGGTTCTGCTTTCTGATTCCTGTTGTCTCTCCTCTCTTGCTTTATCTTCTTTATGGAATACTATTTCTCTTTTGTGAATCAGTGTATGTGCGTGTTGCTTTTGTTTCTGTGTGACAAGGTTTTCCAATGGGCATGGTTATAAGGACCAAGCAGTAGGTTTCCTTGCTGTTGAGCATGGTTGTAACTTGTAAGGACTAAGCAGTAGGTCATTTATGGCCAGTTTATTCCAGAGGATGGGAGGAATGACCCTCGCTTATGACTGATAAGTTCATGTTCTGATCCTTTCTCGGGATATGACTGATAAGCTGGTGATCAGGCCACATACTGATAACCAGGTTGTGAGCTCAAATCCGAGCAGCCGACAAACTCGTGAGCAGACTGCAAGCTCGTTGCTAGGCATCCGCTGCGATTTTGGAACCATAATCCAACACGAGTGGAATTGGGAAAAAATCCGTTTAATTCTTGTGCTAAAATGGCAATCAGTAATAAAAAGAATTCCATCTGATTTCCATTATCATTTAATTTCACGATTTGAAATATTTAATTTAAGGCGATTAAAACTGGTTCAATTTTATCAGATTAAAATTTATATAAATTATAAATATTACAATTGTGATCGAAACGGCCTATTAGCTCAGTTGGTTAGAGCGTCGTGCTAATAACGCGAAGGTCGCAGGTTCGAGACCTGCATGGGCCATTTTAAATTTTTTATTATATATTTTATATATTAAAATTTATTAGAAAAGTTAACCAACATGGCCTATTAGCTCAGTTGGTTAGAGGGTCGTGCTAATAACGCGAAGGTCGCAGGTTCGAAACCTGCATAGGCCATTTAAATTTTTTATTATTAAAATTTATTAGAAAAGTTTACCAACACGGCCTATTAGCTCAGTTGGTTAGAGCGTTGTGCTAATAACGCGAAGGTCGCAGGTTCGAAACCTGCTTGGCCATTTAAATTTTTTATTATATATCTTATATATTAAAATTTATTAGAAAAGTTTACCAACACGGCCTATTAGCTCAGTTGGTTAGAGCGTTGTGCCAATAACGCCAAGGTCGCAGGTTCGAAACCTACTTGGCCATTTAAATTTTTTATTATATATCTTATATATTAAAATTTATTAGAAAAGTTTACCAACACGGCCTATTAGCTCAGTTGGTTAGAGCGTCGTGCTAATAACGCGAAGGTCGCAGGTTCGAAACCTGCATAGGCCATTTAAATTTTTTATTTTATATTTTAATATATAAAACATATTACAAACACTTAACGACAAATGCCCATTATCTCATTTGGTAAGAGCACGACGCGAAGGTCTTAGGTTCGAGACCTGCATGGGCCATTGGAATTTTTATTTTAATAATTGTTATTTATAATTTATATAAAATTTAAAAACATTAGTTTTGCTCTCAATGTAAACCGTGTTTAGTTCGGTTGGCTAGTTCGTGTTAATAACACCGATGGTGTTCAGTGTTCAAATCTGCAAAGTTGTTCATTTTTTTTGTCTTATAATGTTTATTCGAAACATAAAAAACTACATATAAATAATGATTTTTACAATCACATGAAAACTCCACACTCTTTTCTAGCCGTCCGATTAGACCGCGATTTGAATGAGAAAACAGAGGGGAGGAGAAGGGGGGAAAACTGAGCCCCAAACAGAGGAAAGAAGAAGAAGAAATCATCGGCGATTCACCACCCGGCAGTTCTCGCGGACCTCGCCCTCTCTCCCTGTCAACGGCTTGATGCTCCCCAACCTCACCATCGCCGCCCCGAAGCCCTCCTTGAACGCCCCGGCGTCCTCGGCGTACCTCTTCACCAGCCGGTCGATCTCGCTCCCGTCGCCCTTGAACAGCTCCTGGTCCGTGTGGAGCATCCCCTTGCGCTGAGTAAGCATCTGGTAGTACCCCGCGTCGAACGCTGCTGGGGTTTCGTCCAGCGGCGACAGCTCCTCGTCGTCGCTGCCGCCCGCCGGCCGGTGACACTTCGCCTTTAGGGATCGGGCGAAGTCGGGGTCGATGGTGGAAGTCTCGTTGTAGATCCGGTTGCGGAGGGTCTTGCACTTGGCGAATCCGAGGGTGTGCGCCCCCGAGAGGAGGACGAGGTCCTCGGCGGAGAGGTTGTGGGCTTGGAACTTGGAGAGCATGTCCGTCAAGTTGGAGAACGGCGACGGGATGTTGGAGTTCGCCTCGGCTTTGCTAGCGCAGGTCGAGTCTTGCCGGCCGAGGAGCACTTCGTAGGAGCTTCCACCTAGCTGCAAGTGCAGGCGCCCTAAGTGTTCGTCAAAAGTTCGCTGTGAACTTCCTTCATAAAGAAGGTTAGACCTTGAAACTTCAAATCTGTTAGTCGCATTTTTTTCAAGAACAAATTTTTCCACTCAATTTTTTTGTTTTGGGGGAAAAAAATGGAAAATCTGAATCAATGCCCTCGTTATGTGATTGGTTAATGTGTTCAAATCGTTACCGCTACTACCGAGTCCCTGGCGGCGATGGCCAAGATATCAGCACAGGAAACAACATTTCCGAAGCACGCAACGTTCAACGTAGCTTTTATCTCGTCCACCAGCTCAAACCCTCGCAGAGAATTGTTGTTCGGCGCCGCCGTCTTCTCCCCGACCATAGTTGGCGAGTCATCCAACAACACCGAGCCATCGCAACCCTGCTCAATCACCAAGACATGACGTTAGTTTCTGCATCCATTGCATTTTTCCAAATACTTAACCTGCAAGCTTACCTTGGCGAAGCAGTCATGGAAGTGCAACCGCACCAGCGACGCACCCATGCGTGGCTGAATCCCAACGACCGTCTCCACCATGACTCGGATGGTGGGCAGCGCTTGTGGGCACACGTCGTTGTAGTAGTCCGGGGTGAGCTTTCCGTGAGCTTGAGTTACAGGGAGTATGATCGCAGTGATTAAGGTGAAGTACAGTGTCCAGAAGAGCATAGTTGAGCAGTTTGTTTGGAGTATGAAGCAATTAACTCTAAGAAGGTGACTCAATTATCATGGAGAAAAGCCAAAAAGGTGATTGTGCTTAAATAGGTGTTCATCATGGGTTGGAGGGGGGTACCGAGCACCAGTTGTTTAATGAACCTACCGTTTACATAAAATGATGTGAGCAAGCATATGGTACATGTCAAGGTAGGTGAGGGTTTCTTCTCGGAATAGCCATCAGCATACATCTCTCTCTACCTGTTAAGGATTTTAACAAGTTTCTTTGATACTTGAAACCTCTAGGAAAGCCTTGCTGTTGAGAGGCCTTTCCTTGAAACATAGAAGCTTCTGAAACCAGCTGTTCTGTGAGTGATCCTTAAATAGGAACAACTTTATATAAAGTATATGTTTTCAAATTGGGTTTGTTAAGATGTAATCAAATCTAATGAAAGTTGGTCTTGATGTAAGGAGATATTGAGTGACTTACTCTGTTTTTCCTTCTATTACCTTCCAGTAGGATAGTTTTAAATCAATTAGATCAAAGCTCAGTGCCTGGATTTTTTTTTTTTTTTTTTTTGCATGCTGGTCCAGAGCCAAAAACAATTCCCCTGGCTAAATAGGATAAATTATTGGTACTAATTAACTCTGCAAACAGTCGAAGTGAAGCTGGAAATTTAGGATTGATGGCAAGGTAATTGTGTGCATGTACTAGACTCAATGCCTGTGGTAGTCTAGTAATAAACCAGGCTAGCTGCCCTCTCCCTCTACCATATATGATCATGCTTGAACTCTATTATATTAGTTTATCCATCATTTATACACTACAATTGACTTGATTGGATATTAATATTATGATGTTTTAAAGTTAGGTTGATGTTAGCTCCATACTGTGTATGAATGAATGCATGGTCTATAGATCAGAGAGTTCAGTTCATTTTAGGTGTGGGGTTAGTGGCACAATGTGTGAACAAAGTTTGTAATTCATGAACAACTTAATGAATAAATTTACTTAGACATCTAATATAACAGTATGATATGGTTAACTTTAGTTAGGCAAATTTTAGTATGTACCTATATATACTAAATTAAGCCCAATATTCAAGTAATATGCAACACCCATCAGTAACCAAGTATTTACAAAAATTAAACTGCAATTTGCAGCTGCTAAACAATTTATGATCCAGCTGCTAAATTTATAATCAAACAAGTGTTGGTGGACTCTCGTATTGTGGGTGTTACCTTTGTACTCCCTCATATTTTTATAAATAGTGGCACTACGTGCATATGTCCCCACACATCAGGTAGCACTAGCTCATTCTCATTGATGGGGCAACATATACTCTTGTAGAGAAAATTACATGCATGTCGCCACAAGTGAATCGTCATTTGCATACCTTATTCTCACCATGTGTTAAGCTAAGGAATATATATGGCATCCTCAACTTGTGGATCTAGGAGAGAAAATCAGTGCAACTTTTATGGTTCAGTTCATCTGATAGGCTGAATGCCTAATATTCAAGAGAATCATTATCTGCAAGTACCTTAACCTCAATAATTGACTCATCATTGACAAGTTATTCATTCAGTGTTATATCATGTTATGCCTTGTGTTCACCATGTCTTAAGATAAGATTAGGAATCAAACTATCTATCATCTCTAAGTATACCAGCAATCTACCAGAAATCACAATGATAAAAGCTAAATTATGTTATACTTCAGAAACCATTATCCTCCATTATTTCATATAAAGTCACATGAAATGATATCCGCTTATAAGACCACCATATAAAATAACATATAATCCATATGTATAACAACTAAGCTAACAAGACAACATGAGCAAGACAGGCAAAGAGTCTACAAGGGTAACAAGTGCTTCTTGGTATGAATCGTATTGAGACTCAGTTACCCCCCAAATTGACATTGATGCCAGTTCACATGCTCTTCTTGATGTCTTTCTCTTCCTCTGAACAGTGCATTTGTTTCCTGGATTTAGTGATTAAGACCTTAAGCTAATTATAGTTTTTAATATATAGATTAACCTCATTAACCAGACTAAAGCTGGATCTTATAAGCCCATCTAAATGTCAATAAGTATATCTTGTGCTTGGTTCAATTTTACTTAAAATTTTCTGTAACCTTATTTTATTTAATTCTATTACCAAATATATGGTTCTCAAATTTACCGTAATTTTCATTCTCCAAAGTGTCTCCTTGTTTAGAATGCTCATTAATCACCATAATCATCAAGCCCTGAGAGCGTTCATTAAACAATTTATATACAACATTTTTTATTCTCATTTTCTATACATCTATTATTGTTTACCTAAGTCTTTTCTTCTTTCTTATCTTGAACCAGTAATTATCTCTACATTCTGTGTTCCTTGTTTTTCTATTTTATTGGCAGGGATTTCCTTCGTTCTGTTTTTTTTCAAATAAATAAATAATAGAATAAAGCTTCAGGTTGGGCCCCTCTGCCTGCCATCCGTCTAGCTAAGCTCTGCATCCCATGCATCATCTTCATGGCTCTCTGCATACGGCAGTCATAATGATCCTATATGTATTGATCTGTCATGCTCATTGGTATGTTTTGGATGGCATATTCCCTTCTCTACCTGTGAATTTCTACTGCATGGTGTTACATCATTGTAGAAAATTAGCTCAAGGAGAAACCTCTGTGCTCATCTATTCTCAGGAATATAATATTTCATTTCATGGTAGGATAGTCTAGTTGGAGAAAGGGAGGTTCTCGAATGCCGGGGGAAGTAGAATAGCATATGAGCAATAACTTCATGAAAATCTCAATCCTGCTTAATTCTTCATTCGATGGACATGCAATCCTAAAATCTGAAAACATTATTCAGAAAGCTGTTGTTTTTTTATTATTTTATATTTTTTAATGTTATTCTATAACAAGTTTGAATTATGGTTCATCTAGAACCTCATGTCTTAAGACACTGTGGATAGAGTGAAAGAACTTCACAATGTGTATGATCTTTAATTACAGTATTTTTTTTTTGTCCCCAGGGCATAGCACAGCTGGAGGTGCATGGTTTCGTGGCCAAGAGATCCAGGGTTCGATCCTCGAGGTGTCATTACCTGGGGTTAGCGTTCCGGCCATGCGCTTTCAGCTGTGTAGTTACATTTACCTCCCTCCATATCCGTGGGATTGACTCTAGGGGGCCGCTGATGTGACAGTTTCACATTTTTTTAATTACAGTATTTTTTAATAGAAATTTTGACATACTTCTACTGAGATCATGTGCTGTCTTTTGCATTTTCAATGTATATCAGTTATAAATTTCTACTTGCTACTGTAACGGGTAGAGAACATGAGAGAGAAATAAGCAACAAATTGAATATGCCAAATTAAGACTTGAGATGGCATTTCCTCTCTTTGTTTTTGTCTTTAACTGCATGATTGCTCCTCATATCCCTCTAGAAAAACAGCGCTCGGGGTCATATTAGTGTCCCGAGGTGTATGCCACGAGGGAAACTCAATGGTACTGCATGCCACTGTAGAATTTATGGCAACTGATCGGCCTCAACATTTAGGGATTCAAATTTTTAGGGAAGAATCTTCTTGCCAGTCTTGTTTATAACCACCTCTCTGTGAATTTTTCATCTAAGGTTTGTAGAAGTTGGTCACCACATGCATCAACTGCTGACTCAACTGGATTAGATGTATCAACTCTCTTCGTGCCAGTGCATGATGAATCAGAGAGAAGCTAACATCAAATTAAGCTAATGTGAGTTCCTAAATTTGTCTTTAAAATCATTAGCCATACTGGTTGTGTTGACTGTTGACCCACAAGTTCGCTCTAGTATTTAATAATCTAAACTAGGTGTCATAAAGAAGGTGGGAAAATAAATGTCAGAAAACCTATTCTTTGCTGGAACCCCTTTAAGTTCTTTGGAAGCATCTGCATGAGTAGTCGGTGGATTTGACCCACTCATCCAGCCCAGGCTGCTCCAGATGCTCAAATCAATGGACCTTTGATTTAATTTGGATGAGTTTAATGCTTTTTCTGGTAAGTAAGCTGAGAAACGTTTGAAAACAGTAATGCTTGTAATAATTACACTGAACTCACTTCTTTCCTATAGCACTTGATACTTGAAAGGTTACAAAGACAGTCAAAGACAGTTCTGCTACTGTCTTTGATCTTTTCATCATGTAATCATAGCAGTAATATCTTGACTTCATACAACAGGATATCCTAAGTTTTCTACAACAGGTTACAACAGGTTTCATGGAGTTAGAACTTTTCTAAACATCAATTATAGTGATGCAGTATTTTTAGATAGTTCTGTTTGAATATTTGTGCTTTAGGAACAGAGTAAAGATTGAAGAAGAGAATAAAAGGTAAATCTGTCTACATTCATCACTCTTATATATATATATATATTATATGTATTTATTTTTAAGAAAACTTTTTTCCATAGGGAAATATGGCCAATGCAGTATTTTATCTCAGGAGGAATGAAATGGTACATTGTTGCGGTAAATGGCTAGGTCGATTTCAATCGAAAAAAATGGGAAGAAGGTAATAATATCCTATCACGAGATCGTAATATAATTACTATAACATATTTGGAAGGAAGTAGTTGTTGTTGATACTTTTTAGTCATGATGATTCTTCATGCAATTTCTTATTAAACGATCGAAGAACATTTGCTGCCAAACATTACACTTGTCACACATCCTGTCGTCTTCTTCTGAACATCCTATGCAACTCGATAATTACAGATCATAAATTACCATCTCATACTTTATTGCTTTTTCCATAATGCAGAGAGTCATTATCTTAACATCACACTACCTTCAGTTAAGCCGCATTGCTCCAAAAGCAGGAGAGGCACTTCACCACTGGCTTTCTGCTGCGACACCCGGACGATGACAACGAGGCTGAAGAAGAGGAGGAAGACAAAGAAGGAGAGGGGTGGCAGAACTTCTGAAAGCTGCGCTTGAAATCGAACATTTTGGATCTTTTCTTCTTGGAGCCCAAGCTGTTGGTGCTGCTGAAGTAGGAAGGAGGCGGACTCAGAGGAGGCTGCATGAAGGTGTTGGTGGAATAGCCGGCGTGCTTGGGAATGCCAGGCTGAGACTCCCACAAGAAGGGCACAGCACCAGAAGCCACCCCATAGTAGACTCTGAAGGAAGGGCAGGCTAAGGAGGTGTCCTTGACGGAGAGCAGCCTGGAGTAGAATTGTGCGTCTTGTTTGATTGGAAGGGGTGGCTTGGGGAGCTCTGAGCCCTTGGAGGGTATCATCTTGAGAGAAGTGAAATCAATCCTTGGTGCTTCTAATTTGCAAGTTCGATACAAAGTGTAACTAAAATTTATTGGTTTCAGCAAGTTAGTAGTGGACTGCACTGAAATGTAAAGGCTGTGTTGTTGGTCGTGCATGGACCAGAGGCTGTCGTTTCTGCCTCCTCCTTGTGAGGTCCATGTTTGTTACACGGTAAAAGGTGATGTTTTCATCATAGGTGGTTCAGTATATTATCGCCCTATAACAAGATATGAGTAGGTAAATCAAGATACAGTGTGGCCTCCAGATGGGTGGGATGTTTTTTTCTCATGGTGGATGAATTTTACGAGAATCAACTCCTCTTAATGTGGCAAATCATCACTTGAGTACCACCTGTGCTATGTCAGGCTCAATGTTTGTTATTAGCGAAGCATAATGGTCTTTTGTATGGGTCAGATGATCAGTGAGGCATTATGCATACATTGAGGATCAACCATATGACCTATTTTATAATAACACCACATGCAAGTATTAATAATATCAGTCCGTGGGGGTAGGGCTGTAAATAACTCAAACTGAGTCGAGCTTTAGAGTGTTCAAACTTATTTGATAAGATAATCGAGTCGAATCGAGCTTAAAATGAATCGAGTTTTTGAAATGAGTGTTTAAGCTCGCCTTAGTTTATTTTTTAAAAGCTTGAGCTTGTTTGAAGCTTGACTTGAGCTTGATTCGTTTAGATATTATCAAGTTCTCAATTCAAGCTTGGCTTGAGCTTCGTTCGTTTAGATGTTATCAAACTCTCACTTCAAACTTGTTTGATTGTTTGAAACTTTTAATTGTTTGATTGATTATTAAAATTGATCATTTAAATTTATTTATTTTATTTTATTTTATTATTTATTTAGCATATTAAAAAGAGTTTTATTAATAAATATGGTTCGTGAACATTGTTCACGAACATTGTTCACGAACATTGTTCATGAATATTAACGAGCTGAACACATATGTGTTCAAGCTTGTTTGTTTAGCTTAACGAGCTGTTTAAGCTTGTTTGTTTAATTAATCTTATGTATATTGAACGAACATAAATAAACTCTTACCAAGTTGAACACCAAGCTTGTTCACGAACGCTTGGTTCATTTACAACCCTACGTAGGGGAGGCTAAATATTTGTGAGAGAGAGCGCGCGGGGGGGAGGGTAAATGATCAGTTTGGACTTTGGAGAATCTTTCTGCAAAAGGTCATATGTTGATCCTAATGCCCCACACGATTGGTCCTACAATCATCTGTAGAGAGGTAAATTAAGAAATCGAATAGACCACCACGTGTGAGGATATTTTCTGTCGACTTCGTCAGGAATCGATTCTGGCTCATTTTTGCAAATCTACTATGTGGTGACCAGCTCGACTATGTCCTAAAGGCTTTGGAGACTTTGTTCACATAGTAGGTCAAATTAGATGAAATTTATAGGGTCTCCATTCACATAGTAGGTCAAATTAGATGAAATTTAGAGGGTGGGTTGAGAGCACTTATTTTGTGAGCAAGGTACCTTTATTCTTTTAATCATTAATGGCATCCCATTTTAATTTTTTATCGAAAAGATGCCCCCACCCCATGTATAATTATCTAATTACCCTCTACTATATTATTTTTAGTTTTATTTTTTGCTTAAATCTTGAACCAGGAGCATGTTGTAGCAGCTACATACCCTAATTGTTACACAGTTGTAGTAGTTATGAAAATGTAGTTGTTGCACTGTGAATGTTAGGTAAGCTTTGAGTGGTCATAACTTTTGATTCGAATTGAACAATGAGACACATAATATATTCAATCGAAACTCATTTAGAGATCTACATTTGTTTTCAGGAGTAACCCATAACAGCTCAATCTTAGACTCAAAAAATATCGTTTAAAGTCTTTTTAGAGGAGTAGAAACTATTGTTGGTGCAGCGGAGGCAAACAAGAAAAGGGTGAATTGCCTACAAAATAAAATTCAAACCCTATCTCGATCTTTGACTTGATTAGATTAGCATGATTAAATTAAACAATAATAAAACTGAACAATTAAAGAAAGAAAAGTAAGATGACAGTCTATTTACTTGATTACAACTTAGGTAGTTATTAATCCAATGCGTTGAAAAAAGCTCTACTAGAAAGTACTCCTTAGTTGAAGACAGAGTAGCCTCTTACACACTTTTAAGCTTACAAAAGACTAAGAAAATGAATATAGGATTTGTAGTTCAGTTGTTGTTAATTTTCTAACTTCAGGAGTCTTTTTATATCCCCTAGAAAAATCTGTCTGTGGCTCGGAGGCGCCTTCAAGTAGGTCCAAGGCACCTTCAATAGATTAAGTTTTATCCGCTGAAGATAAAACTTTATCTTTGACTAACGGGTATTGAAGGTGCCTTCAAAAGACTTGAAGTCGTCTTCTATGAGGCTTTAAGGGCGCCTTCCATAGGTTTAGAGGCGCCTTCTATAAGACAGATCAGCTTCTAGCTGGTCTTCTTTGTGTGAGTGATGCTCCAATTATTCGGAGTTGAGCTCACCCAAACCTAACTCCGACATTCTCCTCAAGAAGTCTTTCTCCCTAGCTTCTCGTCCCTTAGATACGTCACGCGTGTTCTTCTCGTCTACTAATGTACTCTTCTAGAGCTTCTCGTCCCTCAGATGCACCAAGTCCATTGACTCGATTCCCGTGTAATCCCTCTTGTCTGCCACATCTTCCGCTTGACTTCTTATATACACTTAGACACAAGGCATCGAACATAAATTGTGTTGGGGCAATTTTCCTAGGTCAAGTTTGACCAGTTTGACTAAGCTTGAGTTGAGTCAGTCTTGAGTCGAAATTTGAGTTTTGATGTTTGACAATATATGGAGATTTCTAGGGCAATCGTACGGTTGTGGAGATGGTCAAAGAGTTGACCAGGTCGAGAAGAAGACAAGTCAAGTAGGTCAGGGATGACAGGAGACTTGACTGGGTAAGTCCTAACTGGAGGTTAGGTGTCTGGAAGTCCTAACTGGAGGTTAGGCAGTGGAGAAGTCCTAACTAGAGGTTAGGCAGCGGTGAAGTCCTAACTGGAAATTAGGCAATGGTGAAGTCCTAACTAAAGGTTAGGCAGTGGTGAAGTCCTAACTGGAGGTTAGGCAGTGGAGAAGTCCTAACTGGAGTTTAGGTAATGGAAAATTCCTAACTGGAGTTTAGACATCTGGGAAAGTCCTAATTGGAGGTTAGGCAAGAGAGAAGTCAAGTAGGTCAAGGTTGACAGGAGACTTGACTGGAAAGTCCTAATTAGAGATTAGGCAAAAGTAAGTCCAACAGGAAGGTTGGCAAGAGTGAAAATCCAAGTAGGTTAGTGTTAACTAGACTTGGTGGTGAAAATCCTAATAAGTGAGATCGGGCAATTGGAAAGTCCTAGTATAGCTAGGCAAAGGGAAAGTCCTGGTGAGGAGCCAGACAACTGGAAAGTCCAAGTGTGATCTTGGCAAAGGTTGAAAGTCCAAGCATGTGGTCTTGGCAAGGTAAGTCCTAGTGTGACTTGACAAGGAGAACTCGATAACTAGGATGAGGCCGAAGGAAGCTCCTGAAGGCAAGGCGTGAAGGATGAGAGATATCCGAGGGACGCAAGGCTGATGGAGGAGGCTAGAAGGCTAATTCGAGGTTGATCGAGTGTGGTGTATAATCCAACAACTAGGATGAGGCCGAAGGAAGCTCCTGAAGGCAAGGCGTGAAGGATGGGAGATATGTCACGCCCCCAGAGGAGTCCCTGCCAGACAAAAATCCGACAGCATCTCCCCTGTACCGGTGACAATATGAAGCATATATACATACATCACAATATATAAACTAAACAACATATTCATCAGCCCACACGACTGGAACATACATAAAATAGAAACAACATAACCACGAAATGTATCAATTATATATATCTATCCATAGACTACAATTACTATACAGATAAACGACATCTGTAACAAAAGTGCAAAATATAAATACAGCGAAACAAAAGTAAAACAAACCAGAAAATCAGCACGTCGAGATCTCTGAGCAACTCTATGAAAGTCCAAAATCAACAGTAATATCAAAAGGATCCCTGTGTCTGCAAAACTGGAGACCAAGGAATGTAGCAAATTAGCCAAATGGCTAAGTGGATACTCAAGAAAGATGTGCATGAATTTAATCTTATTGAAGAAGTCAAGGAAGTAGAATAAATCATCATCTTTTGTTACAACTTTAGGATTATTCTTAAAGTTCTACATTTATACATATATATGTATAATCATCTTCTCATTATCTATAATCAGGTAAAAATTTTAGATAGAGTTTGAGATCTTCACCTTATCATCACTTGTCATCATTAATAAAATTAATTTTAATCACTCAATTATAAGTTATCATGGTAAGATCAACATGTATATCAATAGTCTGAATCTGATAAATCAACTAAAAAGTGAATCACTGGAGCCAATATCATCAGAGTGAAATATCATATGGATAGGCTAAAAGCCTCCTAAGAGTATAAACTGTCGCATACGTCATCTGACGTACGGGCTATCAGCCCTCACCGGTGGAAGATATAATAAACACTGACCGAGGGCTACATCACGCCAACACGCCTCGAGTGTACGGTCAGATACTCTGGACCGCGACCGCCGCGCTGCCACAATAACATGTGGGCGGTCCAGTACTCTAATATAGAGCTCTGGTATAAAGCTAGGCTCATGGTCTTCACTTTTTAATTCTTCATTTACTATCTTTATTAATTCACCGTTATGATTATATTCATCCATTTATCATGATTATTCTCTTTTCATATTGATTGGTCAATCAAGGTAATATTTTCGTATCAAATCTATTAATTTATCATTATAGGGTCCACAGATAAAAAGCTACAAGTATCAACAGATAGAGTATCAAAAGCATGAAGTATGAAAGGTCAAGCAAGTCAAAAGAGACAAGGTATCAACAGAAGAGTAATTCAGAATATTTTTTTAATTTAAAAAAAAACAACCCTTCCCATATCAATCCCAATATGAACCCACATGTGAACAAGAAATGATATTAATTATTTACCCTCCAATAATTTTAATATTTTAACCCATTTCGCTATTTATAATATCAGTTTAATCCCCATTTTGAAAACAATAATACAACATATACATATTCCAATTTATATATTTATTCATGCACAAGGAAATAGACAAGAGTAGATGTATCCACCTTATATACAGCAAAATCTCTGAGTATCGGCAGGTCACCGTGCTCCACTCGAGCTCGGATCTACAAACACAATATCAAACATAACTTAAATAATCAAAATACTATCTAATAATAATAATGACCTAAAATCTACACATTAATTTAACCTAAAGCAACCTAAAATATACCTTCTAAGGGTTTTGTGTGGTTGCTGGAAATGAGGACAGCAACTAGGGTTATTTTCCCTTCGTCGTTGGCTGCCTCAGCTAGCTCCGGCGAGCTCCGGCGGTACTGCCAAGAAAAGGTGGCTGCTGTTGGAGGAAACAAAAGGCAGCAAGGTGCTGCTGTTGGAGGGGAAAAGGAGAGAGCAACTAGGGTTTTGTTTTTCCCCCCTTTCCTAGTGGTCCGGCGAGCTCCGGCACACTCCGAGGAGCTCCGACGATGTTGCCGAGAAGCAGGACAGCAGCAAGGAAGAGGAAGCTTGTTGCTGTCGGAGAAGAGAAAAAGAGAGAAGGGGGTCGCAAATCTGGAGAAGAAGAAAGGGAAGGGATCTACCCTTCGTCACCACCGGAGAAGAGAAAGGAGCTGCTGCGATTTCTCCTTTTCTGCTGTTGACGAGAAGCAAGGAAAAGAGAAGAAGGAGGGGTTGCAAGGTTCGGTGGGGGAAGGGAAGAAAAGAGGAAAAGAAGGGGGAAGGGGGCACGTGGACAGGTATGACTTGTTGAATTTTTTTTTTTAATACTTAACAAGATATCTGAGGGACGTAAGGCTGATGGAGGAGGCTAGAAGGCTAGTTTGAGGTCGGTCGGGTCTTGGCCAAATGCTAGGCATGGATACCCAACAGGTCATGGTTGACCGGGAGTTGGGTTTGGGACCTTGAACTTGAGTTTAAGACAAGTTCAGGGTGTTCAATTGATCGGTCGATCAATTGAACCAGTGTCCAATCGCTCGGTCGATCGATTGGAGTGTGCTGCGAGTGTGGGATGACTCCAATCGATCGACCGATCGATTGGGAGCATTACTCGCAAGCACAGAAGCTTTCCCAATCGATTGGGCGATCGATTGAGATCTACCAATCGATCGGTCGATCGATTGGGGAGGAGAAGCTCTCGCGCGGACACGAGAGCACAGAATGAGTTTGAATCGATCGGTCGATCGATTCAGATGGTCCCAATCGATCGATCAATCGATTGGGAAGTGACTGTTGAGCAGGAAATGAGCAATGGACGGTTGGGATTGTGCAGATGTGACGTGGCAATCAATTGAGACTAATTTGGATCGATTGGGAGCACTGTATAAAGCCTGGGTGGAGCGTTTTCTTCGCCAGAACTTTGCGTTCTTCCTGTGATTTTTTGTGTGATCTTCACCGAGCTTCTTCCGATCTTCACCGCCAGTTCTTGAAGGTTCTTAGGGTGCATCTCCAAGGCTCAAGAGGCAACCTACATCAGCAAGATCAAGCAAGGAGAGGTTTTATTTTATACACTTGTGTATTTTCTTCTTGTTTGAGTGATTCTTGTTGTGAAGTGTTTGTGTAAGGCTTCTCCGCCTTCGGCTGTGACTGAGAAGGAGTGTTTCATAGTGGAGGTGTGTGCTCGGTGTGTGGATCCTTGGATTAGTCACATCTTCTTGAGGTGGATACCAAGTAAACCCTAGGTGTTAGCGTTGTGAGTATTGTGTTTTGTTTTGTCTTTGTATTCCGCTGCACATTATCAAGAAAAAGCAGATGACGCAAGGAGCGCGATGAAACGCTATTCACCCCCCCTCTAGCGGGCACAAAGGTCTCAACAAATTGGTATCAGAGTGAGGTCGCTCTTCTATGGACTAACTGCCAAGAGAGCAAGAAGCTAGAGGAAGAAGATGAACTTGGGAGGTCCACTTGGATGGGATATCCGGATTCCACCTCCGTACGACAAAGAAGAATTCAGTTTTTGGAGGAATCGATTGGAGACTTGGTTCCAAATGGACTGGAACCAATGGGTGGTCTTGGAAGACCCATTTGAAGCTCCAACGGACAAGAAGGGTAAACGCCTCCGACCTCGACATTGGACCGAGGAACAAAAGCAGCTAGCAGAGGCGGATAAGGAGGTAACAAAAATATTGCTTAATTTATTACTTTCTAATATTATTTTGAGTGTAGGTGAATACACTAGTGCAAGTGATCTTTGGAAAAAGATCATTGCCTATCATGAAAACTCTACACAAGTTCAAAGAGTGGAAGAGCCCAAGGAGAAGGGTTCATTGGTCCAAGAAGAGAAGGATCAATCCGATGTTGACATGAGATCAACATCCGAAGAAGAGGAGGAAGAGAAAATCCAATCCGATGCTGACGAGAGGTCAACATTTGAGGCGGAAAAGGAAGAGGAGGAAGAGAAAGAGAAGGAAGAGGTGGAAGAAGAGAGATCTTCCACATCCTTAAGAGATGACGAAGTGGAAGAGTCCACATCCTCAAGTGACGAGGAAGAAATAGAAGATGACGCCACCTCCACAACACAAGATAAATCAATTGGAGGATTGAGTGCTACCCCTACAAGCAAAGGTATAGAAATTTGCATTGTAAATAATAAAAACCATATCATTTGTTTTGAGTGTAGGGAGCATGGGCACTACAAGAGTAAGTGTCCCAAATTGGCCAAGAAGAAGGGCCAAGTAGCACCCAAGGGCAAGGAAAAATCCAAGGAGACCGCTCCCACAACAAAGAAGAGCAAAGAACACATTGTGTATTTCTTGTGCAATCAAAATGAACATTATCGAAGTCAATGTCCAAAGGGGAAGAAGTCGGTCAAGGTCAAAGGAGGAAGCATAAGTCTAGGGGGAGCTTCCAAGGTAAAAACCAAGGTATCACTTAATGAACCTATTCCTTTGACACATGATAAAAAGCATGCTAGAAATAATTCTTATCAGTTTAATGCAAATTATCATGAAAGTAGGAAGCATGATGGCACTAAGGGAAAATACATTTCTCCTTATGCTAGAACTACCACACATAAGGCTAGGAAGGTAGATAATAATTTAGGCAATAACTCTAAGGATTATATATATATTCTTAGATATATAAATGCTCATAGGGGTCAAGAAAAATCCAAATCTATGGATTTAATGACTGAAAATCAAGTCTTGAGGTCAAGACTTGATAACTTAGAAAGGACTCTAGCAAGAATGAAAAATATTCTTAAGGGTCAAAATGAGCAAAACCTAAGAAAAGCTAGACAAGAGTCATCTAATGGCTATAGAGGTTTGGGATACAAACCTAAAGCCAAGAAGGAGGTGACTATCTTTCATAGGGTTCCATATAGCTATGGGACCAACCCTAGGTGTAGAGGTCAAGCTAAAGATACGAGGGAAGGAATCCCTAAAAGTACTTTTAGCAAGACCAATGTGACCAAGATTTCTAAGAAGTCTAACAAAGTCACAAAGAAGGTCACAAGGGAGGTCATCCCTAAAGTTGATCTAGTAAAGGTGATTAAGGCTCCAAAAAGGCCTAATAAAGTCACAAAGAAGGTTACAAGGGAAGCAATTCCTAGAGTTGACCTAGTAGAAGTGACCAAGGCTTCTAAGAAGCCTAGAAAGGTCCTTAGAAAGGTATCTAGGGAAGTCATCCCTAGTGAGTACCTAGAGCATCCAAGGAGCACCAATAGGTTTTGGGTTCTTAGGAGCATATTCTCTACACCCTAGATGGGTTTAGAGAGTGTCAACTTCAATTGGAAGGATAGGTCACCCAACCTTGGTAAAGTTGACACTTGAGAGCATTTTCAAGGTTATTGTTAACCTTTGAAAATGAAATGGATTATTAGTGTTATTCTTTGAAAGAGTAAAATGTGTCAAAGATTTGAGGAGTTGATTTTAATTTAAATTGACACACTTGAGAGAAGTAAAAGAAATGGCAAATGGGAATTTGACATTTTCTTATGGAATTAAGGGAAATTTAAACCTTAATCTAAGTTGTCACTCTTAGAAAGAGTAAAGTGTGCCAAAGTTTGAGGGTTTGATTTTGATTTTAATTGGCACAAATATAAAAAGAAATACCAAGTTAGAAATGTGGTATTCTCTTAAGGGGTTAAGGAAAAATTTAAACCTTAATCAAATTAATTACTCCTTGGAAGAGTAAGTTGTGCCAAACTTTGAGAAATCACATCAAAGGTAAATTGGCACACTTGGAGAAAGGATAAGAAATATCTAGTTGAGATCTTAGTATGTTCTTAAGGAACTAAGAGCAAATCTAAATCTTAAGTCTCAACAGTTAATCCTTAAGAGGAGTAATTTGTGTCAAATTTTGAGGATTTGAGCTTGATTTAAGTTGACACATTTAGGAAAGGATAAGAAATGCTAAGTTGGGGTTTTGGCATTCTCTTAGAAGGTTAAAGGCGAATCTAAGCCTTAATTTGATTTCATTTAAACTTTAAAAGAGTAAAATGTGCCGTACTTTGAGGAATTTGTTTAATTTAAAATGGCACAAATTTAGAAAGGGGAAAAGAAATGTCAAAATTGGGTTTGGCACATTCTTGATGAAATTGGGCAATCTAGGATTTAATTTTAAGGTTTAGCTAAGAATTAAAGATGCTTAGATAGATTATCTAGGTATATTTTGTTTATGCTAAAATGCCATGATTGTTTGCCCATCATATGTCATGACATCATATTTATTTTTGCATTCATGATTATCATGAAAAATACCAAAAATATCATGTCATGTCATATATACATCATGTAGCTATAGGAAATTTTCTTTTGAAAATTCTTTTTGATGTATGTCATAACATATCATGCATTATGCTAATTTCCTTGTAATTAAGGACAAATGTCAACTATTGTGGGCTTATGCCAAGTGATATCCTTGGTAGATGATCATGGTTTTCACAATGCCTAGATAGATATGCATGATCCCTTAAATTAGGGTAAAACCAAATGCACATCTCACAAAGAATCATAAGATGACTTGTATGTGTTTTGGTACACATTAGATGTAAAATATCGGAAATAGGCGAATATTAATAAGGGAATTTTCTGGAATTTTTGGAAATTTTCCGAGAATTTTTCGGAGCTCGTACGGACGAGTTAATGGGGATAAAAACGGGGCCGGGAAAAACCTGTTTTGGCTACCCCAATTAAATGAGGAAAAGTTGATTTTTTCTTAATTCTTTTCCTTTATTTATTTTTTTCCTTTTTCCTGCATTTTCGCCGTTTCCTCATTTCTTCTCCCCGACGCCGATCGCGCGCCTTCTCCCCGTGCCCTAACCGGCCGCACGAGCGGTTCCTTCTCCCCGAGTGCACAAAAAAAAAACCCTCGGCCACTTCTCCTTCTTTCCCTTCCGAGCCGCACAATCGCTGCATATTGCTGGCCAAGCTTCAACTCCTCTGTGACGTCGCTGCCGCCACTTGAGGCCGCACCTCTGTGAAGCCGCCGATCGCCTCCTAGTCGTCTCCACCATCGCCGCCCCATCCGGCTGATTTCCGTGCCCTAGTTGTGGGTTCACAGCCGCCGGCGCCGCACGGAGGAGCATCGACGACGAGTTTCTTCTCTGTTGTGCTCGTGCCCTACATAGCCGCCGGCACCTCTTTCCTTCCGAGCAGTGCAGATTTAACCTAGGGCTCGAGTTCGGTGGCACATCTCTTCCCTTTTCTCGATTCAGTCACGTAAGTTTACTGTGATAGTGCTGATTTAGGGTTACCGGTGGCTGGATTGGAGGTACGTTTTCCTCTTATATTTGGATTTAGTAGTAGGGTGTTATCCTTGCTAAATCTGCCAACCAAACTGAGTTGTGCAGGTATCTCGTCACTTCCGGCCAGATCCGAGGAAAAACTATAGCTTGCTGCTGGAATCAACACTGTCCCACTGTTTTAGTTCTGTTCCGACAGTGAGGAAGAATTTTCGGAGCTGCCAAATCTGATTGGTATCGCAGCGTGTACCTCCGACAACGATCAGCGGTGAAATCCCTCAATCTGGGTGAGTTTTGGATTGAAGTAAGAGCATTGTTATTAGAATAAATATAGATTACATGGTTAGGTACCAAGTTCATGTATTAATCTGACACAATTTGATTGTAGATAATTGGAGATACCTAATCCATTGTAGTTGTGAAAAGGGTTAGGGTTAATGAGTTTAACTCTAATTGATTAATGAAATTATGATTTGGTTTAGTTAATGAAGGTATGATAGAATTAACTAAATTAAATATTGTGACACAGGATTTTGACACGAGACGAGTATCTCGGAGTCGGATTGGACTTTTCTTATCTGAGGCGGGTACTTTTGACTTATTGTCTTTGATATGCTTAGTAATGAAAATAATATGTTGCATTAATTGTGTTTCATATTTGTTTCGGTTAATCACTGCCCAATACATGTTACCTGCTTGATTGGTTGTTTGATTGCATCTCTTATTGATCTTGTACCTGATTTATCATGCTCATGGGTAGTGATATAACTATGTTTCACATGTTCAGGACCTAGGTTTGATACCTTTTTGATCAGTATGTCTTGATTTGATCTATTCACTATGGTGCCCATTGTTATATGCCCAGAGGTTGGTTTAGTATATTACCATGCTTAGTGACATGCACCATTTGCATGATTGCATGCTGTGCGATAGATTGCTCCATTATTGTCGAGCACTTTGCCAGTTTTCATCACTGTTCGGTGCTCCGTTGTGACGCTCATATGTAGCGTGACACAGCGTGGTAGCACGTCAGTTTGACTCTTCCGGTGCTCCGTTGATCCACTCATGGGTAGTGTGACGCAGCGTGTAGCACGTTAGAGATTCCTCTCCGTCATAGTGTACCGGGAGATGAGTGTTAGAGTGTATACTAAAAGCCTAGCTTTTGGTATAAACATTTATCTAGAAATAAGAATCACATTGGTCAAATGTCTACATTTATGATAAATGAAGTTGTTCAATTAATTTATATTGTAGATAACATGGTGTGTGGTGTCACACACAGAGGATCATGTTATCAGTACCTTATAAATTATAAACAGTAGCTCACGACCATAATGGAAAGGAACAAACCATTGGAAGGTCGTAGTGTAATTAGGTATTAGTTTATCTTAACTATATAATTACACTAGTACACTTAGAGTGTATTGAGTAGGACCATTAGAGGTCGTTTCTTTTATACTGACTTTATAAAGAAACAAAGACCTCAGTTATTATGGAAGTGTGTGCTCTTAATCCTAATATAATAACAAGCACATATATTTGATATTTATTTCTTTAATTTATCAATGAGTGAGATTTAGTTCGATAAATCAATAAACCCGATAAGTTGGGAAATGGTATCACTTATAGTGTGTGTTGTTGATTATAGAAGGAAACTGTGTCCTAGAGATACTAGGTTGATAATGTCCTCAAGAGGAGCTCATAAGGATTGTCATGTTAAACCCTGCAGGTGGACTTAGTCCGACATGATAATAAGGTTGAGTGGTACTACTCTTGGACTTAGATATTAATTAAATGAGTTGTCAGTAACTCACTTAATTAGTGGACATTCGATATCTTAAACACAGGGAGACTAACACGCTCATAATAAGAAGGAGCCCAAAATGTAATTTGGGATTGGTGCGGTAGTTCAATAATAGTTCTTTAGTGGAATGAATTATTATTGATGGAATTTAGTTGTGTGTTCGGGGCGAACACGGGATGCTTAATTTCATCGGGAGACCAAAACCAATTCCTCCTCTCGGTCCCTATCGTAGCCTCTAGTATATAGAGATTTATACCCACCGCATACCCACCTTCTTACCCATCCAATGGGGCCGGCCAAGCTAGCTTGGAACCCAAGCTAGGGCCGGCCAAGACCAAGAGGATGAGGCCGGCCAAAGCTTGGGTCCCAAGCTTAGGTGGCCGGCCACTAGAATATTAAAAAGGATTTTTATTAAAATGATTTCTTATGTGGATATCATGTTTTTAAAAGAGAGTTTAAAAATTAAAAATTTCCTTTTATAGCTTTCTACAAAAGATTAAGAGAAGAGATTAATCTCTTTCCTTATTTGTAGTTTAAAAGGATGGTTTTAATTTTTGGTAAAAACTTTCCTTATTTGTAAATCATCTACATGTTTAAAAGAGAGTTTAAAATTTGAAATCTTTCCTTATTTGTTGATTAAAGGAGGATTTTAAATTTTAAGAAAACTTTCTTTTAACCATGTTCATGATTTAAAGAAAGTTTAAAATTAATAATTCTCTTTTATTAGTTTCTACAAAGATTGAGAAAAGATTTGATATCTTTCCTTATTTGTAGATTAAAAGAGATTTTAATTTTTAGAGATAACTTTCTTTTTATCCACATGTTTAAAAGAAAGATTTTAATTTATTAAATTTCCTTTTTATTAACCAATCATGAAGGGATAAAATTATTAGAGAAATTTTTATAAATTTCTAGAAACAAATTAGGAAGTTTTAATCTTTGTTTTAATTAGAACTTTCCTTGATTTGTGGATTGTAGGTGGCACCAAATAAAAAATTAATTTTAATTAATTTTTCTTTTCATGGCAAAAAATTAAGGAAGGTTTTATTAATTTTCCTTATTTGCCAAGACCAAGGATTATAAAGAGGGGTAGAGAAGGCTTCATGAATAACCTCTATTATTTCTCTCCCTTTTTTCCTTGGTGTTGTGGCCGGCCAACCTCTCTTCCTCTCTTCCTCTTGGTGGTGGCCGAACCTTCTCTATTTGCTTGGAGCTCTTGTGGTGGCCGGATACTACTTGGAGAAGAAGAAGAAGAAGGAGAGAAAGCTTGTATCCCTTGGAGCTTGGTTGGTGGAAAAAGATCTTCATCTTTTGGAAGCTTTGTGCTTGGCCGAAACTTGAAGAAAGGAGAAGAAGGTGCTTTGGTGGATTCTCATCTCGGAAGATCGTTGCCCACACAACGTCCGAGGTTAGAAGAGGAATACGGTAGAAGATCAAGAGGTCTTTCTAAAAGGTATAACTAGTAATTTTTCTTTCCGCATCATGCTAGTTATTTATGGAAATAATACCAAATACAAGAGGCTTACGATTCTAGTATTTCGAATATGTTTTTCGAAGTTGTGTTCTTTTGTTTTATTTTTCCTTGTGATTTGATTGTTCTTTTTGGTTAACCTAAAGTTATTTTAGGAAATTAAATATTAGATTTCTATAAAAGGTTTTGTCTAGTCGGTGGTGGTTGCTCCCATATCCAAGAAGGCCATGTGCCTCGCCACGTCAGTACTGGGAACCAATTATGGAAATTAATATTTAATGGAATTAATAACTTAAGGTGATTTGGGTCGAACGTGTTAAGTTCCGCAGGAGATCCAAGTCAAAACCTAAAAGAACAAATAGATTAAGTTTTGGATCAAACGTGTTAAGTTCCGCAGGCGATCCAAAATTTAATTTAAAAGAACACATGGTAGCTAGGAAAAGGTTCAGACCTTTGTACAAAATTTTTGTACAGTGGAACCTCTAGGCTTTCCGAGTAGCAACCAACAATGAGAGCATTGCGCTCCCCCATTTATGATTTGGGGTAGGAGTATGTATGTACTCCGACAGCATCCCGTCCACTCGATCACTCATCAGGAGTAGTGTTGCAGAGTGCACGGTTGTCACAGCCCTACCCACTTGGTCCCACTTTTGTTGTGAGTTGGCTGACTGGTGTCAGGGGTGACCATGACATTGGCATCATATGCATGATGCATTTTATTGTTTGTGATTGTGTTTGCTGCATTTATATGCTGCATATTGTTTGGATACCCATGTTTGACATGCATACAGGTCTTCTATACCTTGCGGACTGTTTGTCCTTATATCGGGTCCTGGTTAGTACAGATTCTCTCCTGTCTTCTTTGGTTTGCATTTACCTTTATCTTTATCAGGAGACTGTACGCATGATTAGTGCTAGGTGTTATTTCTTTACTTTGCATATCAATTGTACTTGCTGAGTGTTAGACTCACCCCGCCTCCATTGTTGTTATTTTCAGGTTGATGCTGTCAGGAGGGAGTTCCAGTCGCTAGTCCCCACTGCACGTAGTGCTAGATCCCCTGCAGACCTCGAGGATTGATTGACTTTTGAGTTTTCTTCTCGTTTGTCTATGTTTAGACTTGTTTTGTTTGATACTTGGACGTTGTATTTATTTTTGTGATGTCGATGGATTTTATTTGGTCTTATTCTACTACATGCCTGCCGGGTCGGCATAAGAGGTGAGTTTCGTCGGATTTGAGCTTTACGAGTGTAGTTGAGTAGGTGGTTTTCGAGTCAGAGTATTACTGCTTTGTTTGATTATATATAACTGCGTGGATGTTGTGTGGTTGTGTTATATTTATTTTTATTATTCCAGCCGCATGTGGCTGAGGTATGAGATATGTAGAAAGTTTCAGATTGTCCGCCGTACAGGGGAGATGCTGCCAAAATTTCTTCGGACGGGGACTCCTCTGGGGCGTGACATTAGATACAAGTGAGATGTTAGAATGGTGAATAAAACTCAAGATGTTGATTTAGTGCATCTTGTTTGAGTTTTAGGTTCATCAAAACACATAGTTATGTGTCTTCCAATCATTGGGAAAGCTAATGTACAAGTAATGTGCATTGAGCCCAAAGAACATGGTTGGATATTGGTTTTGAAAATGATTTTAAAATGCTTTTAGAAAACCTTGGTGAAGACTATCTTTTGATAGTAATCATCATTGGAAAGTTAGTCACAAACTAGAAGAAAACATTGAAATTGTCAAGAGTTTTCAAGTTTGTATCAATCTTTGAAAATAGGAAATATTTTTATAGAAAACTATTTTTTCTTGATAGTATATACCCTAAGTAGTGTCTACATAAATTTTCATGATTTTTTGAATTTTGTAGAATTTTTGGGGAGTTTCTGAATTTCGCTGAAATTGGATTTCAGAGAAATCAGAAACCCAATCGATCAGCCGATCGATTGGATTGGATTCAATTGATCAGTTGATCGATTGGGAAGCCAATTCTCGCTACCGGAGGGTAATTGAATCAATCAGCCGATCGATTGACCCAGTCTGGATTGATCAGTCGATCAATTCAGAGGAAATTTCTGCGAGCAATAGCTTGCGGAATCGATCAATGGATCGATTGAAGTGATTTCAATCGATTGGGAAGTCTGATTTTGGCTTGAAAAGCCTGATTTCAGCACTTCAAGTTTGTATACACTTCAGCCTGATTCACTTCAGCACTTCAATTCACTTCGAGTCCCGTTAACCATTCCAAACCCCTTGGAATACATTTGTATACATTTAGGGGGAGTTTTCATGTGAAAACAAGTATGGATTGGTTAAGAAATACCAAAGTGAAGTTTAGAATAAGGTTTAGTTTCAATTCTGAATTTTGGAACCTTAAAACTTCAAGTTTTGGTTTTCAAGGGTCATTAACCATTCCTGACCCTTTGGAATACATTTGTATACACTAAGGGGGAGTTTTAATGATGAAAACAAGCATGGTTTGGTTAATGTTGACTTAGGTGAAGTTTAGGTTGAGGTTAGTTTCATTATTGAATTTTAAACCTCAAAACTTTGAGTTTTGATTTTCCTAATTATTTAGGAACCCAAGTTATTGTTGGTGCAATGATAGAAGTTTGACCATACTTTTAGGGGGAGTTACTCTTTGAAAACATAAAAATATTTTCAATGACCTTGGAAGGTGGGTTAAACCTTCGTGATGAATTAATACTCAGGGTCGAGTATTGGAGAGCAATGGAAGGTTAGTTATCTTCATTGCTAGGATGTTAAATGCTCTTAGATGAGCATTTTGGAGTAGATGTTTGCTCAAGGGGAGCATTGGGTTCAATGAGGGGGATCAGACCTTCATTGGTAAAGTGGAAAATGCTTTTGGATGAGCATTGAGAAGAAGATTACTGCTCAAGGGGGAGCATTGGATACAATGAATGGGATTTTCATTGGTCAAATGGTGAGTGCTCTAGGTTGAGCATTGTAAAGTGAAGTAGAGCTCAAGGGGGAGCTTTGGAGACAATGAAGGGCATGTGATCTTCATTGTGAGGTTAACTCTTATGGGGAAGAGTTGTTTTCTATTTTTGATGTGTAACAAAGGGGGAGAATTGAAGGTTAAGTTAGGTCTTCATTCATACTTTGTCATGGAAAAGTTAAGGCTATGATATTTAGCCTAACTTAGAGGTATTAACTAAGAAGGATTGTCAAACATCAAAAAGAGGGAGATTGTTGGGGCAATTTTCCTAGGTCAAGTTTGACCAGTTTGACTAAGCTTGAGTTGAGTCAGTCTTGAGTCGAGATTTGAGTTTTGATGTTTGATAATATATGGAAATTGATAGGGCAATCGTCCGATTGTGGAGATGGTCAAAGAGTTGACCAGGTTGAGAAGAAGACAAGTCAAGTAGGTCAGGGATGACAGGAGACTTGACTGGGTAAGTCTTAACTGGAGGTTAGGTGTCTGCAAGTCCTAACTGGAGATTAGGCAGTGGAGAAGTCCTAACTAGAGGTTAGACAGTGGTGAAGTCCTAACTGGAAATTAGGCAATGGTGAAGTCCTAACTAGAGGTTAGGCAGTGGTGAAGTCCTAACTGGAGGTTAAGCAGTGGAGAAGTCCTAACTGGAGTTTAGGTAATAGAAAAGTCCTAACTGGAGTTTAGGCATCTGGAAAAGTCCTAACTGGAGGTTAGGCAAGAGAGAAGTCAAGTAGGTCAAGGTTGACAGGAGACTTAACTGGGAAAGTCCTAATTGGAAATTAGGCAAAGGTAAGTCCAACAGGAAGGTTGGCAAGAGTGAAAATCCAAGTAGGTTAGTATTAACTAGACTTGGTGGTGAAAGTCCTAATAAGTGAGATCAAGCAATTGGAAAGTCCTAGTATAGCTAGGCAAAGGGAAAGTCCTGGTGAGGAGCCAGGCAATTGGGAAAGTCCAAGTATGATCTTGGCAAAGGTTGAAAGTCCAAGCATGTGGTCTTGGTAAGGTAAGTCCTAATGTGACTTGACAAGGAGAACTCGATAACTAGGATGAGGTCAAAGGAAGCTCCTGAAGGCAAGGCGTGAAGGATGAGAGATATCCGAGGGACGCAAGGCTGATGGAGGAGGCTAGAAGGCTAGTTCGAGGTTGATCGAGTGTGGTGTATAATCCGACAACTAGGATGAGGCCGAAGGAAGCTCCTGAAGGCAAGGCGTGAAGGATGGGAGATATCCGAGGGACGTAAGGCTGATGGAGGAGGCTAGAAGGCTAGTTCGAGGTCGATTGGGTGTTGGCCAAATGTTAGGTATGGATACCCAACAGGTCATGGTTGACCGGGAGTTGGGTTTGGGACCTTGAATTTGAGTTTGAGGCAAGTTCGGGTGTTCAATTGATCGGTCGATCAATTGAACCAGTGTCCAATCGATCGGTCCGTGGATGGTGATCTGATGTTCGGGGGCAGTCGACCAATCAGCCGCCAAAAGGAATTCTTCTGTTGGGAGTTGTAGGACATCTTTAATCACTCGACGGTCGATCAGATCAGACTGGGCTGAAGTTGAGCGACTGGATGACTCGCCAAGCGGAGCAGAGATTATGCCTGAGCACCTAAGCCGACGAGGGGCTCGGGGCAGGGAACTGACGGGGTGCGCTTTGAGGGAAGCCACTGGAAGATCGAGTTGTGAGGGAGTTCGATCCGAGGAAATTGCCTCGACCGAAACGGGGGCTGGGTCGACTGCTGCAGAAGGAGCGCCGACCTGCTCTGACACCGGCTCCACAGATGTGGCCGAATGGGCAGGAGGATCCGTCCGGCGCCGCTTACGTGTCACCAGCGGAGCGTTGTCGACCGAGGGCCCTGCGTCCTCCGGCGTAGGATGTCCAACAGACGAAGTAGCATCACCGACAGCCTCGGCTGCAAGTTCCTGAACAGCCGACTCTCCGACGGCGGGTGGATCTTCTTCGCTTTCACCCTCGTGTGAGCTGACCGACTCAATGCCCCGATTGGCCATCTCCTTAACTGTTGCTGCCTCTATCTCGGTGGCCCTCAACTTCATCCGATCAGCGGCCTTGGCGCGCCACATGATGTCAGCTGCATAAAAGAAGAATAAATCAGTTAGATCAAAAGGAAAGGGGGCGAGGAAAACGCTTACCCATGCTGCTCGGAAGCTTCGTTCAGATCGGACTTAATCCGAATATGTACAGCACACCCTCACAAAGTAGCTTATGGATGTTGAACTTCTGCCCGGCCAGTTGGTTGGTTGCATGGAGGTAGGCCGGCTGACTCTTGTATTTACGAAGGTCTGGTGGGGTTGGCACGACGGTTTGCCATTTGGTTAAGAAAACTGGCAGCTCGGGAAGACGAAGGTAAAAGTAATACTCCTTCCAATGTTTATTCGAGGTCGGCATTTTGTCGAAGAAAACAAGGCCGATCCGCGACTGGAAGAGGAAGGTACCCCACTTGGACTGTTTGGGATAGTATAAATAATGGAAAATCTTGGGGACTAAGGGAATGTCGTGCAGCCTAAAGAGGACGACCACTCCACACAACAACCTGAATGAGTTTGGGACGAGTTGGTCGAGCGGAAGGCGAAAGTAATTACACACTTCAAGGATAAACGGATGTAGAGGAAAGCGCAGACCGGCCACAAACTAGTCTCGGAAGAAACAAGTAGTGTCGGACGACGGGTCGTGTGGCTGATCGGATGAGGTAGCTAATATTAATCTATAGGCAGATGGGAGTTTGAAGTCGCGGACGAAGTTCGTTGCGTCACCCTCATCGAACCGGCTCTCCATGGTCGTATACCAGAAGCCGGGAGAGGGATTAGATGGTTGCGAGGTGCTCGCCATCGCCAGAATAGTAGAAAAAGCAAGAACCAGAGAACAGAAGGATGGATGAAAGAGAAGGTCGGAACAGTACCGAACGAACACAAATGTTGCTAGAATACTAAAGAAAGCACAAAGAAGAAGATAAAGGGCAGGGAATCCTTACAGGAAAGGATGACGGGGAGAGGAGGCGAGAGATTGCTGGGACGCTGGGAAACTGGTTCACCGGAGCACGGAGTGCGAACGAAGGCCTCTTAACGCTCGAACGCAGAAGTGCGGCGGGGGATAGCGATGAAGGCTTTACAAGGATGGGCCCGATGCTACCCAGCCGTCGGATTCAGGTCACGAGACCCAAGACCTGCATCTGGTCGTTCATTTCAAACAGCTTAGGGTCCCATCGGAAGTGACGCCACCGCTGCATGATGATGGCGACAGCGCCACGTGGTGCCCTGGCATAGGATCACATTTAATGAGCGCCATTACGTGTTCAGGGACGCATGCTCGGCCTTAATGGGAAGGATTTGTACGAATGTTGAGGGGATTCTAAAAACGTCAGCATGGATCGACTTACAACTGGCCCGGCAGCTAGCGGAAAGAAATGAAACAAGTTCTATCAGGCAATCCGCCGAACGGTCGAAGGGCGCTTTCATTGGGCCCGTGCAGAAAAACATTTACATCGGTGGTCGAGCGGCCATCAGACCACTGATCTAATAGTCCAGTCAATCGGACCTACAGCCTCCTTCGACTAGACTTGAGGGGAAGGCAAATAATCCGGGGATAAGGGTAAGGGGGCCCATATTGGTAGTGGTCAACGACACGTGAGCTGGGAAGTCAAAGTCCAAGGGGCCCGCCAATGGTTCCCACCGATAGGAGACAAGACTTGGCCTAGCAGCCGAACCAGCATACAGCCGAACCAGCATACAGCCGAACCAAACCGCAGGTCAGGTTGTTGACGCTCAGAAGGGGAGTTGGTCGGCCGAGCGGTCTATCCGCCCGGTCGAACGCCAAGCCAAACAGTGTGGCTCGTCCGAGTGTGTGGCCAAGCGGGCTTCTTGCTCGGCACGGCACGCCCCTTGACCGGATGTCGGGAGGCCTAAGCGGCCGTCCCGCTCGGCCCAGTGACAGACAAACAACACAAAAGAGGACAAAAGGGGCAGTGGGTGACATCGACCTTAAGACAATTGCCGCCGACGGGCAGCATGGTCGGCGGCCAGGTCGTACAAAGAATCGTACGGTGGAAGTTTCCACTGTCCTGTCAGGGATATGCTCAGACAGTTGCGGTATGACGTCAGACACACTTTTCTGACACGACCACTTCAGTTATGCCTTGAGGAGCGTGCACGCTTTGGGATGCGTGCACGCATCCTCCCGGGAGCCCTATATAAGGGCCTCCAGACTCCGACGGAGGTATGGATTCTACATCACTGTAGCTACAGTTCTCATTCTCATCGTTCTCTCTTTCCGTTGGAGTTGACTTGAGCGTCGGAGGGTCGTTGCTGGGAACCCCTTCCTGGCTCGATTTTGTGCTTGCAGGCTCTCGCCGGAGGTTCGCAGTAGTCGAAGGCCTACACGTCATCACCGGGAGCGCCATGTACCCAGCGTTCATCGACTCAGCACTCGGACAGGATCACTCAACGATCATGTTGTGTAATATTATGTAGGCCATCATGATATCTTTTAGTACAGATTGACAAAAATATCGTACTGGTCCATGAACAATTGCAAAGTGTGTCTGTAGAAGTCCAAATGCTCGCTCGACATCCTTCCTCATAGATTCTTGAGCTGATGCAAACAATTGCCTTTTACGACCTTGTGGTGTTGGAATGGTTTTGACAAATGTAGACCATGAAGGATAGATTCCATCTGCAAGATAGTATCACATAGTATAATCATGACCATGATTGAGTAGTTAACTTTAGGAGCACGACCTTCAGCAAGTTCTGTAAATATATTAGATCTTTCCAGCACATTGATATCATTATGTGACCCAGGTAAACCAAAAAATGCATGTCATATCCAAAGATCATAAGACGTCATTGCTTCCAAAATAATCGTTGTCTCATGTGCATGACCAGTATACATACCTCTCCATGCAATCGGATAATTCTTCCATTTCTAGTGCATGCAGTCAATGCTCCCCAACATACCTGGAAATCCTCGTTTCTCACCGACTGCAAGCAATCTAGCAATGTCATTGCTATTTGGAGACCGCAAGTACTCATCTCCAAAGATCGAGATTACCGATTTGACAAAAAGTTTCATGCTCTTTATTGCTGTGGTTTCTCCAATTCTTACATACTCATCCATGAGATCAGCTCCAACTCCATAAGCAAGGACCCTCATGGCGGCAGTTACCTTTTGTAAAGAAGAAAGCCCAAGAGTTCCAGCAGCATTTCTTCTTTGAATGAAGTATGGTTCATGATTCTCCACATTGTTAAGAATTTGAAAAAAGAGGTCACGATTCATCCGAAACCTCCTCCTGAATATATTAAGAGGATATACCGATGCATCAACAAAGTAGTCATTGAAGAGACGTATGTGACCCTCCAAAGGATTTTTCCTAATAAACACACGTCGTTGCTTGTCAAGAATGATCTATGATATCGAACTTTCTTCATCATCCAATGAATCTTCAATTAAAAAGGCAGTTATAATTATTTCTAACTCATCATCAGAAGAAAGTAGACAATCGTAATTACTAATGAAATGAGTTATTATTGGAAATTTATGGGAAAATTATAGTTGTATGAGATTGATGATATGGATAGGTATTCATGATATTATGTGATTTTATACTAAAAAAAATATGGTCGTTAGAGGAATATAGACATTGGAATAGTTGGTGCAAAATCATTAATATAGATAATAATAAAAAAGTATAGAGGAGAGAGAAATAATAATAAATAAATAAAGATATGGTAAATTATAGAGTAGTTGATGTACCATGCATTGAAAAGGGATTCTCTAAATTTAATAAAGTTGATAGTTTACCTTAAATTTTAAAGATTATTGATAGGGAAATTGATGTAGATGCTCGTAGAAACTTGGTCGGGCTATTGTCTTGTTACTTCAGTCGGTGATTAGTTCTTTTGAGGTGGTTGAGCTCGGATACCAATTGTTGGTGCAGTGAAGGTTGACAAGAAGGGGGTGAATTGTCTACAAAATAACATTCAAACTCTATCTCAATCTTTAACTTGATTAGATTAGCACAAATAAATTAAACAATAATAAAGCTGAACAATTATAGAAAGGAAAGTAAGAGGATAGTTTATTTGCTTGTTTACAACCTAAGTGGTTATTAATCCAAGGCGTTGAAGAAAGCTCGACTAGAAAGTACTCTTTTGCTGAAGGCGAAGTATCCTCTTACACGCTTTTAAGTTTATAAAAGACTAGGAAAATGAATACAGAATTTGCAGTTCAGTTGTTGTTAATTTTCTAGCGTCGGGGGTCTTTTTATAGCCCCTGAAAAAACCTATCTATAGCTTGGAGCTAGGCGCCTTCAAGTAGGTCCAAGACACATTCAATAGATTAAGTTTTATCCGCCAAAGATAAAACTTTATCTTTGACTAACGGGTATTGAAGGCGTCTTCAACAGGCTTGAATACACATTTTATGAGGCTTTGAGGGCACCTTTCATAGGTTTGGAGGTGTCTTCCATAAGGCAGATCGGTCTCCAGCTGGTCTTCTTCGCGTGGGTGATACTCCGATTATCTTGAGTTGAGCTCATCTGAATCCAACTCCGACCTCCTCAAATAGACTTCCTCCCTAGCTTCTCATCCCTTGGATACGTCATGCGTATCATTCTCATCCATCGACGTACTCTTCCACAGCTTCTCGTCCCTCAGATATATCGAGCCCGTCGACTCAATTTCAGTGCCATCTTTCTCGTCCATCGCATCTTCCGCTCGACTTCTTATACTCTTAAGTTCCTACATACTTAGACATAAGACATCAAATATAAATAAAATCTAACTTAACTCAATTAATCATATCAAAATTTTCACAAGATACATACAACTATTACTTTTTCCCCTTCGATATTCTTCTTAGTAGTCAGAGGACACAAAAACAACACACTTATCTTTCTTTTCATATGGGTTAACAATTAAAGAATAATTTATCATTGTTATATTTGATAAATGGTTTGTTGTTGTGATGATAAATATCAAAAGGACAAAATTTATGAAAATATTGTTATAAAAGTCTTTCTTGTATTTTAAAATCAGTCGATAAATATATTTAACATAACATATTTAATATTACGGAATATGTCACACCTTTGTATCTTCAAAAACTTTATCATACACTTTCATCGAAAACACGATCATACTACGTTGTTTTGATTTTTCATCCTTAGTTTAAACTCATCAGTAGCAGCAGAAGCTATAGCTTCTTTGTCTCCAATATTCTTTGGTAAGTTAGAGGACGCAAACAACAATACATTTTTATCTTCCATTTTAGTATTGCAAACTGTCTATAAGTTGACAAAGGTGAGTGCGCTCGTTTTTAACGTCCCGTCAATTCATCCCAATTTAAAATGGAAGAAATAAATTATGGATGACTATTGATCTTTGGAATAATGACTGATGCATGAGGGAAAGATTTATCTTAGTTATATCGAGATTCGAACATCAAATTTTAAATTGGCAATACCTCATGCGTTAGTCTCTAGATCATCCGAAGACTACAAAACTGTCTATAAACGAATATGCATGGTGTGGAGATGTGTATACATGACGCATTGAATAGAATCCTCTAGGCAAATGATAAATTTAAAGATAACTTAGCGATTCAAATCTAGCAAACAAATTAAATATCCGACTGTTGAATCGACCTTGCTGCCAACCATTCCACTTAAGCTAAACACCGAGACAACCTAAAGAATTAGGATGTTCTGATTTGAGAACAAAATGTTCAAGTGGCCTGCCTTCAAGGAATCAGTTTAAGTTGTTGTATTCAATCAACCTAATGGAATGATTCACCAATTTCTAAATTGAAAAATGACATTAAGGGTAAACTTTAAAGAATGGGGTGGGAGTTGCAGATAAGTATGGCAAACAGATGAACATGATATTCAATGCAAATAAACCATATGGAAACGACGGAACAACAAAAGGAATTAACCATGAGAAATCATAGAGCTCAAAAGACTAGAAGATGACACTAGAGTCTCACCTTAGCAACAAAGTTACATGTTGGCTTCAAAGATCCAAAATAAGATGGACAACAAATGGAGAAGAAACCGGCGGATAGTTTTCAAAAATTACAATAAGTAGACAAGGAAGATTATGGTTCATAATCCTGACAATGGAACACCACCTGTATCTGGTGCTTCCAATTTCCTCACAACTTGCTTGCTAGAGATATAAGATTATCATTGAACACACAATTTTCCTCACACCAAGAGGTGAAATGCCGGTTTTGATCATGAGGTCTAGTTAAGGCACAATTTTCACTAGTAAAACTAAGGACACCACTTTACTATTTAAGACACCATTAAAATTTCTCATGTAATAGTTTTAGGATTCTGTACACAATTGAAAGTAAAAGTGTTTAATGATACATTTTAACTTATAATACTGCAAAGACTGAATTAATCTAACAGGTGCATGAGCTTCCAAGACATGGTATGCAGTCCCAAGTCACTCTGCTAAAGGCCTCTATACCTAGGGCTCCAATAAAATTGGAGCCATTATTATTACAAAATTTTTTAAATGTATGAGTATTTTCATTAAATCTTTAATGGCTAAGAATCATAATATTGCATCGGACAAACAGCAATAACACTGTGCCAATGTTCCATCACGGTGCACGTGCATGTGACGCTTCAATCTTGCTCCAATGATACTTCGATTTCCACTCCTCATCTACCCATTCCACCTATCAATTAATTCAATATTAATTACATTATCCTAAAATTCTATCTACCACTAAAATAGAAGACCCAATTTCACTTTTTTTCCATCCCATTTTGTTATATTTTTTTCTCGTTAATATTTTTTTTTCACTCTTTTCTTCTTCCTTGAAATGTTTTTTATTGTTATATGTAAATAATAAATTATAGATGGAATAGACCTTTGAAAAACTGGATTATTAACAACTACATGAGAATTTTCTCCCACATTTTTTATTTTTCAGTACAAGCAAAATATCCTACCATCACAAACCTGATTTATACAATTTTAAAATCATAAAATATGAACATAGAATCATAGATTTTTAATATTTCTAAGTGCACTTATATGATTTATTATATACTTTTTAAGTGCATAAATTAGATTTTTAAATGCATTTATCTGGATAAATTATATACTTTGTCCAGATCAATATGGTGTTACACTATAGAATTAAACGGACTAGATTGCTACCTAAGAATTATGGACAAATGACAATCTTAATATGAACTCATTTTTTTAAAATATCATTTATTTATTATTATATTAGTGTTACGTGATAGTCAAATTTTAAAATATCATTAAATTAAAATTACATGACATAAATTAAGTTTTATTATTCATTTAATTCTAAGTAATTTTATTTTGATAAAACAGTAGAAACTTATATTTTTTATTATTATTTTAATATAAATATGTCTGTTAAAATATATAATTCTAAATATACAAAATGTGTACACAAATACATGGTCTAATTTCTTTTTTTATCTAGGACCTCGTGGAACTTGAGATGTGCATATTCCTTCAAATATTTTGTTAGAACATGACGTTCCCATTTATAAAGCCATACAAAGACTAGAAGAATTCATTGTCAAAATGAAAGTTTAAGTCATTGTATTTCCAAGAAGAAAAAAAAACTTCATCCTTTTTTCTTTTTCAATTACGTTTTCGTATATTTAGCAAACTATTTGTGAACCAAACAGGTAATAAACAATTTGTGAAGCATTTTGAGGATTTTAAAAATTTTAAGGTATTTTTTTGTCAAAAAAAACAAATGTGGGCTTAAATGAAATTGTCCCGATTACAGACATTTAATTGGGCAAGTTTGACAGTGGGTAAGCCTAATTAGTTGATCTGCCACAAATTAATCAAGCCAATAAATAAATGGGCCAACAAATTAAATTTCTAAATCTACAAATTTTATTTGTTTCTGTAGACAATTGCTAAAATCTAGTTCTAGACTTTAATGTACTATTGAATCTGTCGTGATTTTTTTTTTAAATTTAATAAAAATTTTACAATATAAAATAATATATATATATATAACACAAACCTGAATATCTAAATTAAGACAAAAATAAATAAATTAATAAATATTTAAAAATTTAAGAAGAAAAGTCAAAGTGAACCATATCAAAAAAAAAAAAATACAAGAATTTGAGAATCAAATTACACTTTTTAAAATAAATTTATAAATTAGTGGAACACCTAAAGACGCTTCTAGCTGATCTCCTTTTATAACTTTTGTTTTCCCCAAAGGTCATATTTATATTTTAAAAGGAGGAATTTACGTGTTCTTTGTAAATTAAAGAATTAATTAGTCAACGTAATTAGTCATATTTAATAATACATGGCAGATCTCATTCATATTATTATTATATATATGTATGAATCAAAATTGAATATTCTGATTGTTCAGATGTGTGTGCAGTCACTGAATAGGATTTAAAAAATGACCTTTTTATTTTAGTTTAAAAATATTTGGCCAAAAATCATCATGTTGCACTAATTTTCTTAATTTCATATTTTTTTTAATTAACCATCAAATGTGTTTCACACTCTAGGTGAGATATTGTACATGTAAGAATATTTTTTTTTATAGGAAGAGCAAGTTGACCAAGAGATGGTGAAATGATTATTAATTAGGACGCTCACAACATTTGACCTAGCACGATGTCAATATGCATGCGATGTACTTGACATTCCGTGTGGATGTCGAACCTAACATATAATTATGCCGAGCATAATTTAAACGGGAAGACTTATAAGTTTTAGATGTTAATTATTAGAGTACTTATTAAATGATCAAACCTTCTAAATTTTTTAAATAATGATTAATTTAGTAAAAATGCACCTAAAAAATACTCATTTAATCTTTAAAAAATTTAATAACTTTTCTCTATTTTTTTTTAATGAAAGATAAATGTTATATATATAAATGAGAAAATAAGGTGTACAATGTTGACCTTAGATAGCTACTCATGTTTGAGGAATAATCACCCTTAAACATACTGCAGTCTTTTATATTATTGTTTAAATATTCGAAACATATAAAATTTAGATATCTCGATAATAATATGATATTATATACTTTAGATCTAAATTTTTATATTTTTATTTTTATATTTTATTTAAAAAATCTCATATCAATAAATATATTCTTATTTATAAATTCATAATTTTTTTCATTAATATAAAATTTTATTTATAACCATTACAATCGAATACAGCCGCCGTCTAATCCTCCTCCATAATAGGCCAACATCTAAAAAGCAAGTGCTCCCATGTCCTGTGTAGACAGCTGTCTGTGCACCAACATCTATAGTTTAAAGGCTTCATAGTTCTCGGCCTCCTAGAAAAGGTGTATGCTTTGCCACTCCAACCTACCCCCTTCCCCCTGGTTGAACCATCTTGTAAATTGGCGCCTTGGAGTCTTTATGTCACTAGTTGAGGCTAAAAAACTATTTCGTAGCATTTGTAGTTGCTTCTTAATCAATGGAGAGTCTCAATGCTCTGTTGTCTATCGTGCCCAAAGATCCATATCCTTCAAGTATACATGATGGATCCATCTGATTCCGAGAACATTAATGTTCTCCTTGTCCGGTATTCTCCAAATTATCTTAGCCAGCAATACAAGATTTCATGCTTTCAAATCTTTAAATCTCAGCCCCCTTTCTGCTTTGACTTGCACTACTCTACCCTTGCTATTAAGAGGTGCTTCAACGTCCACGTGAAGAATATGCAAATGCTATAGATTTGATCAATGACCCTCTTAGTATTATTGGTGTAATCGAGCTTGATAAAGTTGACCAAGTTAGTTAAGCTCATATTTATTTAAATTTGAATTTTGATATTTAATCAATATGTGAGAGAAAGTCTAAGTAAATCACAGAGGATCGTCAAATACTTGACACAGACGATAAGTCTAAATAGATCACGAAGGATCGAATACTTAGCACAATAGAAAAGTTTAAATGGGTCAAATGTTGACTGAACACATACTTGGTGATCGAAAGTCTAAAGAGAATGTTGGCAAGAAAAAAGTCTAAGTGAATCAAAGGTTGACTGAACACTTGTTGATCGAAAGTCCAATGGGAAAGTCGGTAAGAGGTGTTGAATACGATTTTGCAAACCAAAATCTTGGTGTCATCGATCGTTGAAAGTCAAGTTTGACTTCAAAATCGAAATCTACGTTTCGCGTAGATAAATCTGAACAATTAATTTGCTCAAAACCAATTACAGGTGAATGAGAAATTAATTGTTCAAAGATGTGCTCAAATTAACATTAAAGAAAAAGATCGGGTTTTAGTCCCACATCGTTAACCGGTAAGAGCCAACGTTTCCTTATATGTGTTGCTGTGTTAATGTTATTAATACAAAAGCACAGGTGCTCTCTACCCTTGGGTGAGCCCGCCACCTGTGCAATGGGCACTTTGTTGGTGTACTTTGCACTTTGCATCCTCGCGAGGAGCTTTAATTTATGCTCCAAGTGGCGGTGACATGACATGGTCGGGTGACGCCACGTGGCGATGATGTGGCATGTCGGGTGACGAGGCTGTGCATATGTGGCACATGACTGTGTAGAGAGCAATGACTGGATTGGGCGAACAGATGGTGACTGTCGGATCAAAGATGAGGACAGATCGCAAGTAGATGCGATCTGGAGCGTCATATTCTAATCTGGCGTTGAAGAGGAAGGCTTAATCTGAAGCGTCGAATTAAATGTTGAAATCTGACGGCTGAGATCAAGATGAGATCTGAAGAGTTATAACTCTTCATATCAAGGGACTAGATCATATCAGAATCTGAAGAGTTACTGATGGTTGAGATTAAAAGTCATCTGAAGAGTTATATCTCTTCAGATCTGATGCCTGAGATCAAAGAACCTTTAAAGGGTTATACCCTTTCAAAATGAACGATCCAGTTCAAACCAAGGGTTACTTCTTCACCCAATATAAATAGATCCCTCTCCTTCTTGGATTTCATTCATTCGAAAAGCATTTGTATTCAAACCATTCGCCCATCTCTTGCATAAGAAGAGTCCAAAAAGCCTACGAGAAGGTTCCTCGGTCTTGAAATTTGAAGTGCTACTATTTCGAGACGTTATCGTTGTATCTTGGGAATGAATTGCTGCTATCCGCGAGCATCGTAGCGGAGCAATATCGTTTTACAGAGAGAGTGTGGAACACTAGCCTCGACGACGACTCAGTTTGCTTCCTCCCGGTAGCAATCTCCCGGAAGTCCCGACAGTCGACTAAAATCAACTATGTCAAATACCGAGGAGCAAATCCAGAGGTTCGAGGACCTCACAATCGTAAAATGATATAGGCAAACTGATTTGGCCGGGATCAACGACGTACCAACCGCCATCTGTCACGCTGAGAAGCCGGAGAAATTCAACGGAGCCGACTTCAAAAGATGGCAGCAGAAGATGCTATTTTACTTAACCACGCTGAACCTTGTACGATTTTTGCGTGAAGACCCGCCAGTCGCTACGGATGATAATTTCAGTAGTAAGGCTGCTCGCGATGTGTGGTCACATGGTGACTTCTTGTGCCACAATTACGTTCTTAACGCGCTGGACAATGCACTATATAATGTATATTGCATGATAGAGACGACCAAATCTCTGTGGGAATCGCTAGAGAAGAAATACAAAACCGAAAATGCCAGACTGAAGAAATTCATCGTCGGCCGATTTTTGGATTTCAAAATGGTGGATTCCAAAAGCGTCACGTCTCAAGTCCAAGATATGCAACTGATAATGCATGATCTGGACGTCGAAGGAATGTAACTAAACGAGTCGTTCAAGGTTGCTGCGATAATCGAGAAACTTCCTCTATCATGGAAGAATTTCAAAATTTACCTAAAGCACAAGCAAAAGGAGTTGGGACTTGAAAACCTTATCCTGCGGTTGTGAATAGAGGAGGATAATCGAAAATTATCTGACTCTAGAGGAACGAAGCAGACAGTCAACGAGATGTCCAACCTGACGGAACCAAAAGCTAAGAAGCCGAAACAACTGAAACAGAAGGCTCAAGGCAAGAAGTTCAAGGGCACGTGCTACAATTGTGGAAAGTCAGGACATGTCCAAGGACTGCAGACGCCCGAAGAAGACAACCAAGAGGCAGAAAAATCTTACGAACCAGGTCGTAACTTCTGCTAACATAGATCTCAACACCATGGATCTCATTGCGGTCATGTTTGAAGCCAACATGGTGGACAACCCGAAATAGTGGTGGATTAATACTGGAGCAACCCGCCACGTCTGTTCTAACAAGGTGATGTTCTCTAAGTACACCCCGATAAGTGGAAGAAAGCTCTATATGGACAATTCCATGATGTCCCTGATTGTTGGACTCAGAAAAGTAGTTCTAAAAATGACGTCTGGGAAGGAGTTAACTCTCATTGATGTGCTCCATGTTACCGACATAAGGAATAACTTAGGTTTTGGATCAACACTTGTTAAAGTCAGATTCAAAATAGTGTTCCAGTCCAACAACTTTGTACTTACGAAGAACGGTGTCTTCGTAGGAAAGAGGTATTTGGAACAAAATTTGTTCAAGATGGTTGTAATGACTATACACCGTGATTTTGATAGTCATAAAATAAAAGCTTCCAGTTATGTTATTGAGTGTTTCAATTTATGGCATGATCGGCTTAGGCATGCCAATAATAATACTCTGAAACGTCTCATCAAACTAAATTTATTACCAAACATCGATGTTGATGAAACACACAAATGTGAAGTGTGCGTGGAAGCGAAAATGACGAGACTACCTTTTTATTCAGTGAAAAGGTCGACGACTCCTCTAGAATTAGTACATAATGATCTATGTGACTTAAGATTCGTGCAAACTAGAGGAGGTAAAAAGTACTTCATTACTTTTATTGATGACTGCACGAGGTTTTGTTATGTCTTTCTTTTAAAAAAGTAAATACGAAGCTCTAGAAGCTTTCAGAACCTATAAAACGGAAGTTGAGAATAAACTTGATAAACGAATTAAAATAATTCGTAGCGATAGAGGTGGAGAATATGATGCACCGTCTGATGAATTCTGTTCAGAATATGGAATTATCAATCAGACAACGACGCCTTACTCATCTCAATCGAATGGTGTTGTCAAACTTAAAAATCAGACACTAAAGGAGATGATGAATGCTTTGTTGATAAATGCAGGCTTACCCCAGAACTTGTGGGGGGAAGTCATTTT